>NC_056600.1:13441372-13741372 GCF_018340385.1 Cyprinus carpio
GGTCATCCATAGTGTTAAAAGGCCAGATTAGGGTAATTGAGCATTGTGTGCCAACAATTTAAGTATCCACACCGTTTAGGGTGAGTTTGTGAGCGACTTAGATGCCCTTTAGGTCATCGACTTGCATTTTAGTGGGAGCTTTTGGCCGGACTCAGACAGTCGTAGTTGTGCTTCATGATCGAACAAACAGAACAATAAGCAAAGGGTAGGCGGTGGAGAAAATGCCTCTGGTTATAATATAAGGACAGACTTGAGCAGCAACAGAACAGGGTTTCTAGAAACTGGGCTCTAGATGAAGAAAATTCAACCGTTCTAAAAGAAAAAACTTGCAGGTGACAATCATTGCATTTTCCTACACACCAAGAACAGGAAAATACTAGAGTGAAGTCTATAAAATCATGCAGATGAAGTGTTTTGCTTGGTTTGGGGGTCATTGAGTGAGATTGCAGCTCAAGGGCTCAATTAACATTTGATTGGGCTGGCTGAGGTCCTTCTTATCATCTAAGGGCAGAGTTGGCTTTTTAAAGGGAAATTAGGTTAGAAGACACAGTCTTTGTTAGTAAAAGGCAGTTTCGGACGAGAGCTTTCTAGCTAAATTTGAGGGGGGGGGGGTTGTTTGTTTTTTTTTGAGACATTTAAAAGTATAAAATCAGGTTTGGTGATTGTGTAGGAAACTCTCTGTTACATTAATGAATAAGAATATAATTTACTTTGATTGTAATTAAAATCACAAGTTAGAGAATATTTCTCATCAATCTTCAAACAGTTCAGTTTCTTAAGGATTAGCTATGTACCCCATTTTTCATTTCAAGGAAGGCAGTTTTAAAATGTCATAACACAATATTCCTCCTCCTGAGCTTTATTACATTTAATCAAAACTAATTTAGCAGAGCAAACAATAATATAAAATCATAGTTGGCAGATTTCTGTAATAGCACAGAAATAAACTTTGAAGAATAAAGAAGGAAAGATGAGGAGACAGGAGAGGCCTGTCTATGTTGATCTGGCACAAGGGAACACTACAGTCCAGATGCAGGCGTCCTTCTGATTACATGGGTACACTCATGGCAACTGTTGGGCACGTAGGTCAGAGGTCACATGTTTTTGTTGTTGTCGTGGTGATGGCACTGGCTGCAAGCAGGTGGATCCAGGAAGGGAAGCTCCTGCTCTGTGCTGTGGAGCCGGAGCACTCTGGAGTTCAGATCCACACAGCACTGCAAGAGAGAGCAGATCACTGTATCACATCCAGTGTTTTATATTAGTTACTTTATCTATCTATCTATCTATCTATCTATCTATCTATCTATCTATCTATCTATCTATCTATCTATCTATCTATCTATCTATCTATCTATTCGATTTTTTAATTCAATTCAAAATTGCTTTATTGGCATGACTGTAAATGATACAATATTGCCAAAGCTTAGTATACATGTACAAAAAGATATAATAGCAATAATAATAATTAAATGAACATCACAGTAATAGAATGGAATATTATAACATCTTAGAAGTATTAAACTGTAACAAATTATAACGTGTGAACATGTGATACCACAGTCTTTAACTTACATTAAAAAAACACACAAACATACTAAGGATCACTGTGGTGGACAGTAGGGTAACACACTGAGGTCACACACAACACACACATTCACCTGCTGTCTCTCTGTGGCACATCCACACGTATCTCGCAGCAAGTGCTGCTGTCTGTCCCTCTCCTAATATTATCTTTATTTGTTCTGTTTCACTAATGGCTGTAAAGTTCTTTATTAAGTTGGTGAATTTATTAAAGTAGAGGTTTCTTATGGATATGTGTTTATGAGAGTGAATGAGGAAGTGCGTCTTGATCTCTCCTATCTGACAGTGAACACAAACCCTTTGCTCTTTCTGTGATTGCCCGTCTCGATGGCTAGGCTGTGCTCATTGAGCCTGTATTTGGTCAGGATCCATCTCTGCTTTGTGTCTCTGACACTCTAGAGATAATCTTTCAATTCATAATTTGGTTTTAGAGTTCGATAGAATTCTAATTTACTTTGTGTTTTAGTTTCTTGATCCCAGTGTTCCAGATATGTATTTTTAGATTGTTTAATAATTTGATTGATTTTGATGTTTGGATGAGAAGCAGTGCTGGTCTGAGACTGGTTAGTGTTAGAAGAGTTAGTCAGTAAGTCTCAGAACTAGCTGACTGAGTGGACTATTTTCGGGGTTCAGTTCTTGAGTTTGTAGCGCTTTAAAATGTAGCGATTCTGTGGGACTTGATTTAAGATGCTTCCAAAATTTGAGAGATCTTCTATGCATATTGATAATAATTAATAATAATATTGGGAATCGGCCTAATTCTGCCTTACATGCGTTATTGGGTGTTTTTCTTTGTAGTTTTAGAATCATTTTGCAGAATTATGTGTGTAGGGCTTCTGTTGGATATCTGTCCCATCTAGTGTAGCTCTGATCACTGAGTGGACCCCAAACCTCACTTCCATACAGCGCTATGGGCTGAATCATCAAAGATTTTACACCAAATTGGAAGCGGTATTTCAATATTTTGGAATTTTTTCTTGATTGCATATAGAGCTCTTCGAGCTTTATCTTTGAGAGCATTCTATGCCAAACTGAAACTCCCTGATGCAGTGAGGATCAGGCCGAGGTAAGTGTACTGCATCGTGTGTTCTAGGGCGGCGCTGCCTAGACTGAACTGGTATCTGTGTTCCTGACATCTGGGCTTCTTCTGAAAGACCATAATGTTGGTCTTTTTGAGGTTTACTGTCTGGGCCCAGTTCTAGCTGTAGTTGTCCAGCAGGTCCAGGTGCTGCTGTAGTCCCTGTGGGGTGGATGACAGCAGCACCAGGTCATCTGCGTACAGCAAAAGCTTGATGTTTTTGTCTTGTAGAGAGAGTCCAGGAGCTGTAAGCTGCTCCAACTGCACCGCTAAGTCATTAATGTATATGTTGAACAGCGTTGGACTCAGGCTACAGCCCTGCCACACTCCTCTTTTCTGGGTGAAGAATTCTGTATGTTTGTTGCCAGTTTGAATATATTGATTTTATAATGTCAAAAACCTTACCCCCTACACCACTTTGTAAAAGCTTGTAATATAATCCATCGTGCCAAATAGAATCAAATGCTTTTTTGAAATCGATGAAGCATGCAAATATTTTTCCATTTTTACTCTGTTTATTGATTAGGGTGTTTAGGGTGTAAATGTGGTCAGTAGTTCTGTGATTTGGAAGGAAGCCAATCTGACTCAGGCTCAGGACATTGTGCTCGTTAAGGAAGTTTACCATTCTATGGTTTAAAATACTGCTAAATAACTTCCCCAGATTACAGCTCACACAAATGCCTCTGAAATTATTAGGGTCCAATTTGTCTCCACTCTTATGAATAGGGGTAATAAGTCCTTGGGCTCCAGATGTCAGGATCAGCCTGAAACTAAGTACAGTGTTGAATAATTTTGAGCACAGCTGTCTGATCTCAGGTGTGCCTCGGGTTTCAGCATTTCACAGATCTACAAGAATGTCTGTCTGTCTGTGACAGTTTATCTAATCTATCTATCTATTATCTATCTATCTATCAGATCTATCTATCTATCTATCTATCTATCTATCTATCTATCTATCTATCTATCTGTCTATCTGTCTGTCTGTCTGTCTGTCTATCTATCTATCTATCTATCTATCTTGTTGCTCTATCTGTCTGTATATCTATCTATCTGTTGTTCTATCATTCTATCTGTTGTCCAATCTATGGTTCTATCGTTCGATTGTTCTGTCGTTCTCTTAATAATACTGTCTATTATTCAGTCTGTCATTCTGTCTAACTGTCTATCTGTCTGAATCTGCCCTAGCAACCACTTACACCTCAACAGCCATTAAGAAATAGCCTAACAACCAAAATTTTTGTAACTGCCAGTCACCCAGTTAGAACACACATGAAATTGCCTAGCAACCCTGCAGATCTCTCTCTCTCTCTGTGTCTGTCTGTCAGATCTGCATAAATTAGCTATAATCTTTTAAGCTTTTAAAATATTGTAAACTTCAACATCAAAGTTTGTCTTGATGAACTTTTCTTTTTAAGATTTTTGATAAGAATTATGAGCAAGGTCGTTTCAAGACACCGTAACTACGGCAACACTGGAACTGAGAACAGTGGCTTTGTATATTCGATTTTGATTTATGTGATAACATTTTTCTTCTCTGAATCTGATGATTTGGTTCAACTGATGACAGTTGTATTGTGCCTTTGTAGAGCAAAATTGTTGGTGGACATGTTTTGTTGTTGTTAGCTTTGCCACTGAAACACGGTTAGTTTCTTTATTACAGGTAAACAAGTGTTGTTTATTGGGCGAAATGAGCCCTTAGTATTCTGCCAGTTATCTCCCTCTTTTCCTTCACACATGGAAGTAATTTTGTGGATCGATTGCTCTTTTTCCTCGCACTTTACGTTTGCTTTCTCTATCTCTCCCTCAACTGTCTCCTCGTCAAGTAATTTGCATCTTCGCTCCACCGATACTGTGTCCTCGCGCAACTTTCAAACTCTCTAGCTTGTTCCTCTCCCTCTCATCGCCTTCCTCTGTAAACAACAATGTAAACAAAAACACAAAATTAAAGTTTGTGGGCTTTTACACTTCAGCACTTTGTTGGTTCGGCTATAATGCTCTATAGGGTTGATCTCTTCCCCTTTGCATCAGTTAACTACGGCAACACTGGAACTGAGAATAGTGGCTTTGTATATTCGATTTTGATTTATGTGATAACATTTTTCACATTTTCTCTTCTCTGAATCTGATGATTTGGTTCAACAGATGACAGTTGTATTGTGCCTTTGTAGAGCAAAATTGTTGGTGGACATGTTTTGTTGTTGCTTTGCCACTGAAACAAGGTATTTTCTTTATTACAGGTAAACAAGTGTGGCTGAAACAAATTATTCTGCTGTTTATTGGCTGCACATAGGCCTGCGCTAGTTTTTGTGGATCCTTCTCTTTGCATACATTATCTTTTCTTCTGACAAGAATAGTAATTTGCATATACTTGTACAGATACTGTGTCCTCGCACTTTCATTCTCTAGCTTTCTCTCTCTCATCTCCTCACTCTATCAAACTTTAAAAAGGATTTTCTCTTCGTTTAATAGCGTTTAGCTTCCTCCTCATAACACATGTAAACCTCAAAGGGGAATTTTTCCCCCTGGCATTTGAAATAATCTCAAACCACATTCAGAGCTGATTCAATATTTAGATATATGCTCCCCCATAATGTACAAACCCACACCCATGTCAGAAACCATCTAACATAGCCTCAGAACTTCTTTGCTGCTTGTTTCATAATTCGATTTACTTCATATTATGTCTGTAATGGCTTTAGCTTTGATTTACTGATAAAACTGATACTTTGAATGTGCTTCAAGACCCTTTTGATCAAATAAGTCATTTTGCTAATTGATGTAAATAAATGTAAATATCTTTGAAACTGGCAATTAAAGTATGATTCTAAATTAGACAAACTATGAATATAAGAATGTAATTTGCATTTATGAAGTGTAATTTATATTTATGAAGATGTGATCTAGATCAGGGGTTTTCAGACTGGGGGCAAAGGAAGAAGTTGAAAAAAAAGTATTAAATATAAAAAAAAACGTAATATTTATTATTATATATTAATAACAAAATATGTTTAAAAATGACAAAATTTGACATTTTTATTCTGCATAGTTTATGCCACTCAGCCAATGAGGGGGTGAATATTGAACATATTTATATTATTTGTATATATATTTTTATTGTAAAATTTAAATGTACATTTTACAGTATAAAATGGTTCTTATATATGAAAATACACTCAAGGGAACCATCTTATTTGAGATTCAGTGACATTACAAAGTTTAAAAACATCTGATCTAGATGACCAACACAAATTGAAGCAAGTGGTTTTCAAAAAGACTTTTATCCATGCATTTTAAGCTCAAACTGTAAATGCAAAACTTTCAAAAGCCAAAGATTAGTAGGTTAGAAACCATGCATTACAAGACTCTGAAAATGAGGTTAAATAAAACCAGGGCTTACTTTGAGTTCCAGCAGAGTCTGTAGACCCAGACACACCTCAAATGTGGCGTCCTCTGTGAAAAGACAAGAGACGAGACTCAAAATGTGAGAGACAAAGAGAGAATATGAATCCCCTTTAGACATAATTTTATTATTTCTCTAATTAGTAGAGCACATGAGGAAGCTTGATTAAAAAACTGCCATCATTAGTAGCTTTATAATATATCTGTATGCAATGCATGCAGGAAACATGGGCGGCACTGTGCCCAGGTCATGTAATCGTCTATTATGTAATTCCTCTGTGTTGCCCACGTCACTTTGTCCGAGCATTCCCAGACTGCTGTCTGAATTGGAAAAGGTCAGTGGCTCAGTCTGAAAGTTGAATGCAAATACAAGCTGAAGAAATGCATATGAATATTCCTCTTTGCACTCTCATAAGACTTTTCTGTTTGCATTGAACTTATATTTAGACACGGTTCTGTGAATATGAATGTCCTGGATGTCTCTCAGCTACTCTCTGTTCAATCAAATCTATGAAACATGGTGTAATCATTGTACGTGTATGTTGTTTTGAGCAGTTTTTTAAAAACAATAGGCAGTGCATTTTCAGAAGTGACTGGAGAAACTTTGAAGTCTGAGTCTGACCTATGACCTGGGCAGTGCATTGCACTCTTTCTCTGCCCAGCTGCAGGTGCAGGGACTTCACTGTCTCCACTGTCGAATCACTGAGCGGCAGCTTGTCATGAGGTTTGTCTTCTAGGTTGGTTTTCAATCTGAAAAAAATACAGGTGCTTAAGATGAGCATTTATTTGAAATAGAAATCTTTTGTTTACAATATCCATAATATCAATACATTTTTCTTGAGGACCAAATGAGCAGATTAGAATGATTTCTAAAGGATCATATGTCACTGAAAACTAGAGTAGTGGCTGCCGAAATTTCAATTTTACAATATATTCCAATATAAAACAGTTATTTTAAATTGTACAAATTTGTTCCAATATTACTGTTTTTACTGCATTTTTCATCAAATAAATGCACCCATGGTGAGCATAAGAGACTTTTTAATTAAAAATCAAGTTCATAATTTTTTTTGTTTGTTTGTTCAGTTGATTTCAGTAATTATGGATAAAAAATATTTACAGGCACCGGTACACTCAGTTTCACTAAAACAAATTACTTGAATGGATAATGATTGGTGTGTTTTCACTGCAAAACAACAAAAATAACACAATTTCTGAGCCAATTCAGTCATTACAGAATTTCAAAAAATAGGCCCATAAAATCCTAATGGAACTTTTTATCTTGTGTGTGTTTGTTTGTGTGTGCGTGTGTGTGTAGAATACACTTACCCAAGTCGTCTGCAGCATGTTTTAGAGATGTGGTTGTATTGGCACCCTGTGTTTATGGATAACATCACTTCTGCATCTCCGCACTGCAAAATAAACATTTCGTCTTTACTCAGATGAATTCCCTGATAAAATCTTTTTTTTCCCCCTCATGATGCCTTTTCCACACCTTTCATGTGAAAGGAATTTTAAATAGCAGGCCACATTATCAGACAGAGTCTAACAACATAGCAGAGCCTGCCAACTTAGTTTCACACAGATGCCAAGTTGAGACACTACAGTATGTTGAAGCACAGATATAAGCTTTTGGACAGTATCAGGATTGATAGTTTAATACCGTCTGAGGATAATCGTTCTGGTTAGTAATGGACCGTCACTGTCAAAGGTACTCGTGGTTTTTTATTCTCAGTCTGTCCTTTTACCTGAAATTCCATCAGTGCTTGCAGAATTCAGAGCTTGTCAGATGAATAATGACCCTGTGCTTTTGCAGCATTTGCTCTTTGGAAGCTCTGAGTGCCTGTTCATGCTGCTTGCTTGACATTTATGTGTAAATAATTTGTTCGGTATTAGCAGTATCAGTGGATTGTTTTTTAACTCATTAGCCATCAGCTTGTCTTCTGATGGATCCTGTCACATGTTTTGGGTCATACATTAACATTGGTGTAAACATTGACAGCAGTGAATACAGTAGCTGACTCTAGCTATTAATATGTGTTATTTGTGACATTTTTCATCGTAGATCAGCAAAAATTTATGAAAAAACTATATATATAAAAAAAAGATAGAAAAATTGTATTCTCTCATTGCCTTTATAAAGTTAGTATATTTTGTATTGTAGTGGAAATAGAATTTCATTAAAAATAAAAAAAAAAGTTGCATCAATGCTGTGATCATAATTCCCTATAAAAATGATGTACAATTTAATAATGAATAATTTTAATTATAATAATAATGGCATTCTTTCAAGTACATTGGCCCTTAAATTTGTACAGTAAATATGACCATTTACAAAAATATTTAATTCTCTGAAGTATTTCAGAGAGCTTTGTAATAATAATAAAAATATTTTTTCTTAGTAGACCAGCAAAAAAAATATTTTTTATTTTATTTATTTATTTATTTATTTGCTTTTTTATCTGCTAATGTCTTTGCAAATATGCATATTATGTTTAAAAAATATGCATATTATATTTGAAAAAAAAAATGTTATTAAAGTTTAATACTCTCCCTAGATATATATTTGCTTATGTATTTGTATTTTTGTAAAAGTTGGTATAATTTGATTAAAAAAAAAAAAAAAAAAACACCTAAAGTTGTGTCAACGCTGTTACAATCTTAATTGCTCGTGAAATTATGTACAATTTAACTTAATATTTAATAATGTAATAACTATAATAATAATGACATCCTTTCAAGTAAATGTGCTCTTGATAAATATGGTCATTAACAAAAATATTTCATCTTGATCTGGATCTGGAATTAAGTATTTCAGAGAGTTTTGTAGTAATTATAATAATAATAATACAACGTATTTAATAAGTTTGAAATTTAATTAATAATAAATTATTCCTTACATAATATTAATAGTAACATCAAACAACAATAATATTAATAATTAGTATTAATATTAGTATTAGTATATAGTTAATTAGTGTGGTGGGAGCCTGGAAGGAAGCCTCAGCTGAGATATTTTGAGGGATTTGGAACCTGTTTGTGGCATATGGTCTCTCAGCATGCATGAGGACTTAAAGACAATATGGCTCCACCTACACACAGCTAAAGCGCTGTCAAGCTTTGCTTTTGCTCTTTGCCTGTTTTCTAACGACACATTTAATGAGTGAGGGATGAGGTCTGCATCAGCAGTGTTCTATCGTTCAAGATTAATAAGTGGATGAGAGCTTTGTTGCAACCTCTCTGAGTTTCCTGTCACTCAAGGTGAGCCGTCACCCCCGCAACTTTCCTACCACATAAAGGGTGGGACGCACCAGAGCGTCAGTCTCTCAGTGAGCAAACAAGAGGGACCATTAAGCCCCTCTCACACATTGTTCCGGCCCCGCTAGTATGTTCCACACACACTTGCACAGACACGCAGGTTTCCTTGCATTGTTTCACACTTGTTCCTTCCTCTGCTAGGATTTAGTGCTGTGTTGCAAGTGTTTTTGTTGCAGTGCGAAACACCTTGCATGAAACACGTCCACATAAACACATTGAGGTGGCAAAGCGCCAGATGATACTAACTCTCAGACAAATCTCTGTCATGTTCATTCTAGCTGTGACTGTGTAAGGTTTCATTACTTTCTCAGTGTCTTCTTTCCCTGCACCTTGTGGTCAGGATATAAAAATGAAAGAAAAACAAAAATTTGCCTCACCCTGACAATGCAAGATGTAGAAATTTAGCAGTACATCACTTGTTCACTAATAAATAAATGGGTGCCATCAGAATGAGGTAACACAATAATCCACACAACTCCAGTCCATCAATGAACATCTCATGAAGTAAAAAGCGGCATGTTTGTAACAAACAAATACATCATTAAGATGTTTTTAAGTTTGACCACTTGCTCTCAGCTAAAATAAACGTGCTAATATTGCTTTATACAGTGAAAAAGCCATCTTGTCTGAATCAGGAGAGAAATATGCACAGATCAAACACTGTTTACAAGCGGAAACAGTTCTAAACAAATATGTCAGTGGATTTTGATGTGAGAAGACAGACAGAGTATGGACTTTTTCACTAGAGGAAGCATTTTTATGGATTATGGACTGATATTTTGGACAGAAGCTACAGTTTAAAGTTAAATGCCTTAATAATGGATTTGTGCCTTATAAACACACAGCTTTTTTGCTTCACAAGATGTTAACTGATGGACTGGAGTCGTGTGAATTACTTATGGATTATTGTGTTAATCTGTTTGGACTCATTCTGACGGCACCCATTCACTGCAGAGGATCCACTGGTGAACAAGTGATGTAATGGTATACATATAACAGTAATGATATCTGTTCCAATAATACTCTAACATCTCAGATGGCCTGAGGTTAAGTACATTTTCATTATTTATTTTTTTTTTCATTTAAATTGCAGAATAAATATGAAATAAGCTCCTGCTGAAATAAACTCCTGTTAACGCTATAAAAACGCTACTGAGCTCGGTGAGATACTTCTTTTATGAGTTGTCTTATGTCTTTATTTGATTGCTGCTATTACATATCTGTGTATATGTGTGCACTGGTGCGTGTTTGATACATTTATAATGATGGCAGCTCTGCGTGGAGCAAAATCGTGCATGACTTCTCTGCCTCAAAGTGAAACTTATCTTTCCAGAAGAGGAGGCATGAACCACTACGGGGGATTTGCTATGTAAAACGCTGCCCCACTTATCTGGCTCTTCATTATCGAAGCTTTAATTAGATGCTGATGGTTTCTTTCCATCTTTCAGCTCACCTATGATAACACGACTGCGTGTGTATTCCAGAACATTCAGTTCATTTGAAATTCAGATGACAATTTTTTCAAATTCATTTAACTTAAAATCTTAAGTCTTATCACACAGCTTTTACTTAAATATGGCTAAATATTTGTTGTATAACATTGTTTCCGGCAGTAGCTTTCCTTTGTAGTTATGCTATAGTTTAATGTCTCTTGTATCTCTTTATGGTTTTTTTCTTCTCACATAATAATTGTACAATACTATTCATTAGGGTTCAGTTTTTAACACTTGGTATCATACAATCAAACTAAAAAATGTTACATTGTTTATTAATATTAGTTAATGTTAATTTAAAAAAAAATATATATAATAAACTACAGTCAGCTGGTCATAATCACATTCATTGTTAACTTGCTGTGAGCTGGATATGTGTAGGCTGAGGAAATTCACATCCAACCCTGTAGTTTAATCTACTTTAATTTAGGGTCTATTTTTACCACACTCAATCACTGAATGAATGGAGAGTGATGGAGAAGGGTCTGGTAAGATGGGTGATTTTGATGATGTTCATTCTGCTCTAGTTAAACGGAGAACACTGGAAATGGATGCTTCTGGAAAACCTTGAAATATCGGGGAATTTAAAATGGTTATTTCCAGGCCTAAAGTAATGATTTGAAATAATAATAATTAAAAAAAGAAATCTTGGTTAGTAACCAAGAAGTCATGGAATTCAAATAATTTAAAAGAATTTTAATTTAAAAATTAAAAGTTTTTTTTAGCTATTTAAAAAAAAAAAGTTTGTTCAGGAACCTTAAATAAATGGAGAAATACATAAAATATAGTAATGAAATAAAAAACGTAGATCAGTAACTTTGAACATATTAGAATGATTTCTAAAGGATAATGTGACATTGAAGACTGGAGTAATGACTGCTGAAAATTCAGTTTCGCATCACAGGAATAAATCATTCAACAATAATTTACATTAAAAATAATAATAATAATAATATTACATTTTACAATATATTCAAATAGTTTGGTCAAATAAATGCCTCAATGAGCATAAGAGAATTCTTTCCAAAACATTAAATATCTAATCAACCTGGACTTCTGAATGTTGCTTGTGTCTTATGTTAAAGTTGCTGAAGCTTTGAAAAGGATGGGTCAGATCGATGTTATATCACCATACAATGAGTCACCTGCACCCCAGTTACATCATCTGTATTGTGAACTTGGCATGAGGTTCTTCGCTGATTTGGGCATTTTAGATGCATACTGGCCCTCTAAAACCCTCTCAAACCTGAGCGTCGAGAACAATCGGCTGCGAGGAAAATAAACCCATGAGTCATAGGGACCCAGAGCTCGCATTTTGTCATTACGGCAAGCTGTTATGGCTTCTATTATGGGCACAGACAGCTGAGAAAGGCTGAAAAGAGCTCAGCTCATCAGTAAGAATGCCTACCTTACACTGGACCACTAGAGCTGAGAGGGTGGATGCTCTCTCATCTTCTTCGAGGACTTTCTTCGTCTCCTCTTCCATTTTATTTTTCTGCTTGGACTCTGTCTTTCCACCTGCATCGCTGCTATCCCCTTCATCTTCATCATCCTCATCCTCATCAGACCTCAGGCTCTTCTCGCTCTCCTCTGGAGACTCCTTCTCCTCTGTGGAGTCATCCACCGTGCTCTCGCTCCTCTCCTCTGGCTCACCGCCCTCTTTACTGTCTGCCAGGGGTGAGCGAACAAGAGATGGGACGTCCCGGGCCTCTCCACGCAAACGTGGAATGTTGCCCTCCAGGAGACGGCGCTGAACGATGCTGTGGGGTTGCTGTATGGGGCACAGCACAGAATAGGAAAAGATGTCAGCCATTGCCATGGCTGTGTTTGAAATAGCATACTACTATAATACTGCAGTTTGTATGTTTTTGACAGTATGCAGATTTTTTGTACACATGGAGGACCTGAATGTTCTGCTACATTTGACAAATACTGTATCCCACAATGCAATGCACTAGACTTCAATTTAAGCAAAAGTAATGTCAATCTGTTTTGACTCAATATTTGACACCAAAGTGGATTTAATGCGAAATAAATTATTTATTTATTGCATTCAATCCACTTTGGTGTCAAATACTGATTAAATTATATTTAATTAAATTAATTAATAATTAAAATATTTTTTTAAGAATGTATACAAATATAATAAAAGATTATCATGTAAAATAAAAATTAAAAAATATATATACAATTTTAATATTAAATTAAATTTTAGTAAATTAAGTAATAAATTAAAATGTAAAATATGCACAATACAAATATTAAATTAAATATAGAGTATGCACAGTAAAAATATTAAATTAAGTTTTAATATTAAATAATAAATTAAAAGATAGAATATGTACAATATAAGTGAAATAAAAAAATATAGAATATGCACAATATAAATATTAAATTAAGTTTTAATATTAAATTAACATGAAATTAAAATATGGTATGTGTGCAATATAAAATAAAATATGAATAATAAAGTATTACATTAAAATATAAAATATGAACATTATAAAGATTACATTAGGTTTTAATATTAAATGAAATATTAGAATAAAGTGTCTTGTGACAACAGCCCATGATTCTTGTAATTTTTTTTTTTTTTCCCTGTCTGGGAAAATTATTTCAAATTTATAAGAAAGCAGTTTTTATCAGTAGGATACTAAGACATTATAAGTAAGTACCAGTGGAGCAATTTTGTGGAATATTATTCGGCTGAGCACTTTAAAGATTCATTTGAATTGTTTTTCCCTGTTACATTGCTGCAGTTTGGAGGCCTGTGGGAAATAAAACCAGTACATGGATGTTTTATCAGTCAGTTTTTCATCATTGCAGAGTTAGACAGTAAACAAGTGAAGTAAACAGAGAGTCATTGAGTGCTGAAGTTAACTCCATTAACAATCATGACGGCGCCAGAATGACTCCCATCACTTTAATTACTGCTCAAATCTGTTTGTCTGTTTGGCCAAGGACATTGTTAATTCCCAAAAGACATCATTAACTTCCAGAGTGTTTCCTAAAGTGGAAAGTCAGCCTTCTTCAAGCAGTTGTGCAATTTTAACAAACTGCTACAATTCAAGTCTCCTTTGACAGACATATTTTATAAATACCAGTGTAACACTAAATGTAAACTACTCAAATAAAACTTCTCACAACTTTCTTGGGTTTCTGAAGCAGTTGATGCGGAGAAGAAAAATTGATGCCTTTATTAAATTTTTTGGCCTTGTGATGTTGGTGATTCTATTATTCTGCTATATTTCTTTTGGCTAGGCTGCATAATATCTCAGGTTGATTTGAGAAACAAATCCTGCAGATTGATGTTTATGACAGATAAGGGAATATTAGATACAGAAGGCAATCTTCGCAGCTGTACATAGTGCAGGTGCTGTGTTACTGTCTGCGATTGCTTATCCCTATAACTTTGTTAAACTACAACTGTCAGCAGGGCCACCTGAGGAGACCAGACTGCAATTTGTTCTGCTTTAAACTTTCTCTGCCTCTCTAATAATACAATTATCAGGACCTTTTGAAAGTACAGCTCAGATAGTCTCAAAGGGGAAGCTGAAAATACACAGAGAAATATGAAGAGCCATACAAGACATAATACATTCTGGTGCTCTCATGTGTCATTAAAATATGTGACTATGAGAGCAAAAATGTATGAATGTGTGCATTAAAGTATGTGACTATGAGAGCAAAAATACATACTACATTGATCCTAAACAGTACACTGTTCAGGACATTGACCTGGTAGTTAACCATAATCAGTGTAAGATCATGCATGTCTTAAAGTGAAACAATGTCATTGTTTGATCACAGCACAACACAACAGTGGATGTTGGGTATGACGCAACACTTATGTTGTTTAGCCTAAAAAAACATCCGCTCTGCATCACTTTCTGAACTGTGACAACATCGGCCATCTTACACCGAGTTAAGTCTAAATGAATCTCTGGCAGCCTTTCACTTTAGATCTGAATGGAGAATACAGTTGAGAAAAGACCTTTAGAATGCAGTGGTCATAAGTGGACACAAAATGTTTTATATATTTATTGTATTGGAAATAATAATGTGGAAAGCTAGTGTCAATAAACACCATAATACAATTTTAATTTTATTTTATTTTATTTTATTTAAAAATTTAATGTTAAAAACTGGCATCATCTGGAAAGACACTTTATTAATGAAAATGATCTTATGAAATGTGTAGGTCTCTTTCGGAATATCATTTGTAATCACTTTCATTTTTTCTTCCATAGTCTAACTTGCATATTTATGTTAAGGAAGAGACTACAAAATACTTTTCCCAATAATAATTGATTTCAAGTAGACCCAGTGCTACTCAGTATGATCCACTGTGTTTGTCTGTCAGCTGCAAGCCATTAGCTCATTTCCCTTGTAACCATCAGGTTCACTCTGCTTTAATGAACATCATTACAACACTCTTCTTTTTAATGAGGTATGTGTCCATGCATGTGTACGTGTGTAAATACACAGTCAGGATCATTCATATTCAGTGCAAAAGTGGAAGGTCATGGGAGAAGTGAGGATGGATGGATGATGGAAGCTCTTGAGTGCTTCTGAGCTCAGGACTCTTCTGATTCAGCCTTACATCTGAGAATGAGGTATTAAGAGGGTTGAAACAAGAGCATTATGGTAAGAGTCCACCGTTCTTTGCCGTGTATTATTTGTGGAAAACTAGTGTCACTAATCACCATAATCAGCCATAAAAAGATTTTATGTTATATTATTGAAAAGAGCAATGTTGAAACCTAGTTTCACGGAATTTCTTTAAAGGATTTTATTTTATTTATAAGACAAGAGGGTTGAAACAGGAGTATTATGGAAGGTCCATCTTTATTTGCTATATATATTACAGTTTTTCTTTCCCCATTGAAAAGATTAATGTTGAAAATTGCACTGAACACCTTTTTTTTATTATTTTTTCCTTTTAAAACATAAATAAATAAATAAAAAGTAAGTAAGCTAAAAATAAAAAGGTGTGATTATGCTTAATTCTAAAAATGTGTTATATATGTAGCATATTTTTTTATTCAATGCATCCTATGTCTTACAACTACAGTACAAATATACTGATTAAGGCAACAATTTTGCATTGTGTACATAAGGTGAATTTAAATAAAACAGCTTCAGTCTGGTTTTAAAGTATATATCTGTGTGTGTGTGTGTGTGTGTGTGTGTGTGTGTGTGTGTGTGTGTGTGTGTGTGTGTATGTATATATGTTATATGTCATATCATGTTTCTCTTTATCTATTTATCTGGGTTGATTCACAGATGAGAACAGACTGATTTTGACAGGATTGATCATAGTATTGTTCCTCTGTCTCTTTTGACCTATTTTCTTTGAGAACTGACTGTCACTACAGCCACTGAGTCATGTTGCCTTGATAGAGCGATGCTCTTGTGTTCCTCTGATAGTTGTAGATTGGAAACGATCTGAGACCTTGTGCATCAGATTATATAAAGTCATTGACACACCAGATAAAAAAATAAAAATAAAAAATCTAATCAGGACATAGAAATGGCCACCTTTCATAGTAAGACAGTCAAGGTAAAATAGTCATGTAAGGGTGCTTACAAGAGCAGTTTTGTGAATTTTTGCAATGTAACTGCATTATTCTTATATAAAGATTTCTTAATTTTAAAGTCAAATATGCAATGGACAAATTATGATCATATGCAAATCTCCCCTCTTAATCTATTCAGTCCCACTAGAAGAATTATATAAAAATCCATTTTAACTTCTGGATGCTGCGAGGGCTTGTATGAATGATTCATGATTCATTTGTGTAGGTCTTGTGAATTAGATGTGTATTATTTCTAATTCAGGGGCGATTGTTGTCCCTGGTCTGCGTGAGTAAAATCTCTGCCTGACCCGTCAGAGCTGATCATTGTATTTTTAGAAAGCATGTTTGGTCTAGAACAGCATGTTCAAAACCACTGTGCTGTTGAATTTTGCATAACTAGAGGTCTGTGGCTATTAAGGGTGAAATGACTGGGGTTTGCAGCAGGTAATATTCCTTAGTTTAGTCACCTTTGAGAGAACCATATTAATGGGTGAATCTCACAAAACCTGTCTTTATATTTACTGTTAAATGTAAAAGAAATAAGCAATAATATGCAATAATATGCTGCATTAAAAATATATTAACTTTATATATTAATTCACTCTAGTATATAATTTTTAATATATTAAATATATTAAAAATTAATTGCAATACAGAAGATATTGCTTATAGCCAAAATACTAGTCCATAATGCGTAATAACACTTCCTCCAGTGAAGAAGTCCATCCCCTGTTGTCCTCTCACATCAAAATTCACAGACATATTTGTTTAGAACTTGGACTGTTTTCATTTGTAAACGGGACTCACTAGAGTCTCACTAGAGCTTTCCACTACGTTAACTGACATTAATTGATGGACTGGAGTTGTGTCAATTACATGTGAATTATTGTTTTATTAGCTGTTTGAACTCTCATTCTGACGGCACCCATTTACTCTAGAGCATCTATTGGTGAGCAAGTGATGTAATTCTACATTTCTCCAAATCTGTTCTTATGTAGAAAAGTTGTTTACATCTTGTATGACCTTAGGGTGAGTAAAATTTCCCTTTTCTTTTAAAAACATTCTCCCATCAGTTTTCATTACTCTGCAATTATATAAATTATTATTCCTTTAATGAAGTGGAATAGAAAGTATATTACAGAAAGTCTATAGTTTTATCATTTTATTAATGAGAATGAAATGAGAAACCTCACCGAGGACTATGGGAAATACTAAAAAGTATATTACACTAGTTAATCATTTTAATGTTATTCATTTTTATAACCATTATGCATTTGTTTATGTGATATAACATTACCTGAATATATGAAATATTTTGGCGATAAAAAGGGTTCTATATGGATGCTTTTCCTCTGGCTACTTCTTTTGACTGAATGCTTACAAACAGTTCTATTATGGAAATGAATGAGGGAAATTAAGCAAATAATTGAATCCTTTATGGTTTTATATAGAAGATTGTCATCAAAGAATATAATGAGGATATAGAGTGCAGTGTAATGAGAACAAATGTAATTGTCATGTAAAAAATGTTACAAAGTGCAAAAGAACAAAACCCACAACAGAACAGCCTTAATTTTTTTTTTTTTTTTTTTTTTTTCTGATTTCTGGGGTAAAATGTGACCTGGGCATGATTTAGGCCTTTGCCCGAAAAGAGCTTTCTCTCTTTCTTTCTCTTTGTGTGATTATCAGCTAAAGGCTAATTATCAGACGGCAACAGGCTCCTCTCTCTCATTCAGAGAGTCATGTGACCTGCCTAATGGCTGCTCTCCCCTCCTGATCTCTTGCTCTAGCACCAGACATCCTCTGACACACACAACATGCACAGCCAGCTGCTCTCTCTCTCTGTCTGTTTGTCTTAACCCTTTCCCTTGCCTTCCCTTCTGTGAAGCTATTGTACATCTGTTTATTTTCCCTCCTGACACAGGTAGTATTTTTAGCATCTCTCCTGAAGGAACATTTTGTATCTCAGCTTCTGTCAATCCCAAGAGATGGAGAAGAGGGATGGAGGTGAGGAAAAAAGGCTCAGCCATTCATCAAGTAACCCTAATAATTAGCGTTAATGTTTCTCATTAGCAAAACAGGATCAATGAGGCCTCCGAGGGGTTATAGTGGGGACACAAAGCTCTTATTACTCAATTTTACACTGTTTTGTTTTTGCATCAATAGTAGGTAAGGGATAATGCTTGATAACGTAGCATGATTATGCTGTTGGGGTTTATTTTGCAATACTGACCGGATAACTGTACATTTTCTGGCTTATTACATGGCTTCTTACCAAATGAATAAATAAAATAGTTATTATAATTATTTAGGTCATTATACAAAATACTTGACTGTAGAATGTTGCAGTTGACCAATCAGAATCAAGTACTCTAGAGCACCGTGTAATAACAGACGCTAATTTATTTGATTAGCAAGTGCACTGGACATTGCACTTCATAATAGCTTGGAGCAGCAGTACTGTTTTACAGCAAAAGAAATCAGATTTGACCTTGGTTATGAATATAAGCTTACGATTACATTATGATGTAATGACTCTTTTTTTTTTTTTTTTTAGGGAATCAAAAGTCTGATTCCCAAACTCATGACTTTTATGTGCAAGTACTTTTTAGTCAATTAAAAACATTTAGCATGACCAGTTCAGTCTAATTCCAAAACAAAAGACTCTTAGGAGCTGATTCTTTTTTTGTGAATCAAAAACATTCAGCGTGACCAGTTTAGTCTGATTCCCAAACTAATGACTCTTAGGAGCTGATTCTTTTTTTTCAATCAAAAACATTCAGCGTGACCAGTTTAGTCTGATTCCCAAACTAATGACTCTTAGGAGCTGATTCTTTTTTTGTGTGAATCAAAAACATTCAGTGTGACCAGTTTAGTCTGGTTCCCAAACTAATGACTCTTAGGAGCTGATTCTTTTTTTGTGTGAATCAAAAACATTCAGTGTGACCAGTTTAGTCTGGTTCCCGAACTAATACCTCTTAGAAGCTGATTATTTTTTGTGAATTAGAAATATTTAATGTGATCAGTGTAGTCTGATCCCCAAACTAACGACTCATATGAGCTGATTCTTTTCAGTGAATCAAAAACATTCAGCATGACCAGTTTAATCTGGTTCCCAAACTAATACCTCTTAGGAGCCAGTTCCTTAGAGTGAATCAAAATAACAGCATGAGATTCACAAATTACTCTCATAAACTGGTTCTTTTAATGAATGCTTTGAAAAGATGATGTTCTGATGATGAACACTAAACTGTATCATACAGTGGTTTATAGTATGGTGACCAAACATCCTATTTTTCCCGGACATGTCATATAATTTTTGCGCATCATATATCAATATGCAGAGAATATAATCTCTTTTGAATGAGCGCTCGCTGTTCACTTTCACTTTTGATTTTGCAATCACAAGCGTTCTGAGTAAAGGAAGATCAGATATTTGTCAGTGAGCTCAGGATCTGTTGAGCAGCAAATCCACCAGCATGGTCTGTCAGCCATCTCTCCTCTCAACGCGTGATCAGTCAAATCTGACTCCTGCAGCTTGTGTTGGATGCAGGGTTGCCAAGTCTGCATTTTTTTTGATTGAATTGGGCTACTTTTAAACTGTTGCCATGGCTTGATTTCCACCATGGGTTAAAGGTTTGAAATGTTGCACAAATTACATTTGACTGAAATGCTTGTGTTGAAGCATTTTGCATTCTACATATGATAAAACTGTTCTAGATGTTAAGTTTTGTGCAGGACGGCCACTGGTAGGAAGCTTTTTAGCTGTGTTTATGATAAATATGCTTAACAGTGACTGTAAAATATGTATATTAGGTATGGAAATGACATATTTTGAGTTTTGATATTTGAGATTGTGCTACTTTGGGTGCTTTCGGCATTACTTTAACCACCAACAAACCACACCCCAGCTCCCCGCCCTGCCCCGCCTGTACCCACTGTCCTCTTTTTGGAAAACAAAAATATGGTCACCCTAGTTTATTGAATCAACATCTGACTCACTATGCTGTTTTCAGCAATGTCCATTTTGTGTCATTTTGTATCATTGCTGATACACCTTTGACATTTGAATCTTTTTACATTGGTTTTCTGCAATTTTTGTAGGAATATATATATAGATTCTACAGAAAACACTAGCATGTAGTAGGCATGCAGGTCACGTGCTAAAACACTTTTACACTCATTCAGTCATTGTCTGCCTACATGATTTCTTTGAATGGTGAGAAAAGTGCAGCCTTGGTCTAATTCAACAGATAGCAGCAGCATAAACAGCACACAGTTCTTCAGTGCATTAGGAAACAGTGTAAGGAAGATAGGTTTCTCTGTTTTTCACTCCATCCACATCTCCTGCGCACGAGTGCCTTTCTGAGTGTGCCCTTTTCATGCTCACTGCTTTGCTCTGTGCATTCACGACAAGAGAGAACAAGGGAGTAGAGAGAGAGAAGAAGGGTTTGCAAAAGGCCTAAGGGCCAAAGAGCTGAAAAACAAACCTGCGGTTATGTAACGAGAACAATTTCACGTGACACTTGTGAGTTAATGAGAGCAGCAAACCAGGCGGACTTGAGAACACTTCTTCTATCATTGCCCTTGCATATTTACACACTTCATAATTTCATTAGTACTTTTATAGAATATGACTCTTTAAAATAGACTCAATGGCAGTTGCTTGCACAGGTCTGTACCAGCCAAGCAACTGCCATTGAGATAAATGGGTATGAAATGGCATCCTACAGGTATATAGACCTCCTTAATTTGGACTCTTTTGGTTATAGAAATGTTATTGAAAGGCTGAGGAAATCTTTTCATATGCAGTACATACAATTATACAGATTTAATTGGACTTTGTTTATGAGGTGGTTCAAGCTTTGTCCAAACTTCTCTGTTTTTTACACCTTGTGCTTTATCCATCTAAACACATGGAGGACATAATCTTCCTTTTGCCCTTAAGAGGTACACAGCCCACTGTGGAGTGCAACAAGACAGTTCCATCTGTCTAACTGTCAGTAGGTATTTGTCTGCCCCTCTTGCCACGGCAGGACAAGCGTGACATAACTGTGCCATCAGAGAGCGTCAAGATCGAATCTAGTGAATAATTGCTTATGACAGCTTCACAAAGCAGGCAGAAGACAGTGAAAGAGAATTGTTTCATTGTTGTTGTTGTTGCTTTTTTTTTTTTTTTTTTTTTACATTACGCAAACCAGATGGTGATTTAAAAAACAGCTGCACGAACAGTAACACAAAACAGAGTATGATATTCCTTGAGAAACATTGAGGATTTAAATTGGTTTCTTAAGACAAACCATTCCACTGCCTGTGACAGCTGGTTATCTTTAGCTCACACTTTCTAGAGGCTCTGACATCGTAAGCTGTGCACACAAGCTTCAGCTCTTCCCTGCTGTGCACGGAGATCATTTAAATACATTCTCTAATCATAGGCACACACATAGAAACACACGCATGCGCACTGATATTCTGAAGGTTTCTTGGAGTGCACCCTGGGATTTTGGGTGTGTGCCATCTAATCAGAGTAGTGGCTAGAGATGACAGCGGGACAGTTATTGTACAGAAAAGACAGAACCAGTACAATTTAATGAGTGTTAATGAGGGAGAGGATATCAGTAATTGAACAGAACATTTGCTCTTGGCTTATTATTGGCACATTGTTAGGTAGTAAAAATTTACTTGCCTACATTTTCGGGACTTTATGGTGCCGCTGAGACTTAATAAAGGGACTAACATGGAAAAGGGTGTTTTTAAGTATTAGAATTAGGGGTAAGATATAATTATCTTGCCATGAGGTAAACCATTACATGTGTCCACACATATTTTTCTCTAAGCTTCTGATGTTGATGACTTAAAGTGTGTGGGGAAAAAGCTAGAGAGCTTAAGCTGTGAGAAATCTTCTGTGGAAATATGCAGCTCTTATTAATTCATGAGAGGATTAATTTGTGCACCGTTACGGAGATTTCAACTCCATAGCCGTGTAGAAGCTGTCTTGCTTATATAACCTCAACAAAACATGTTCTTTTTTTTTTTTTTTTGAAGAAAAAAGTACAAAAGTCAATAATAAATGTCTAGATAACATTATTTATTATTAATTATAACAATTAGTTCATTGTCAGTGACTTTTTCTGCAGGGTAAATTGTTATACCAGTAGGTATAAGTGACTTCTTAATGAATCCTTACTTGAGTCCAAATATGTATACTATAGAGTAGTAAAAAACAGTATGTGAAATAATTTGACAGAATGTGTAGTATTCACAGAACAGTTGGCGAAAAGTACCCAGATGACCTACTGCTTCTATCGAAATTCTGAAGTGCGCCTGATAATGGACACTTTACTAACTCATGAGGCCATGGAAGAGGAGTTGTGAATGACAGTAAAGCAATGCAAATAATGCTGTAGTCACATGGCAATGACAACATGGCGGATCTAGTATGCTTGGATTTTATTCATACTACACCCTCTCAGTAATATATACATGTAGAACATACTTTTTCTCATGTCGTAAAGAAAGTTCTTAGTCAAATGTAGTACCTCAGAAAGTATGAGATTTCAAGCAATTGATTTGTTTACACTGATTAGTTTAGGAAAGAATCAAGCTATGTCCTTGAGTGAGTCACTGAATTATTCACCCAGCTGATTGATTCGTTTGAAACAGTGATTTATTCAGGAACAGAGCACTGATATTTACGACAGTCAGCTTTGTTTGGCAAAATTTTCATCGAAAATACAGAGATGGAAATATTATGTAAATGTAAATAACTCAATATTAACTTTTTGTTTAATGAACTGTACATAAAAGTAATGCTACATTTACAGTTGTGTTGTTGGTCTAAGAATAAGCACAGTTGTGGTTCCTTGCAACCTTCTGCCTATTTCTGAATCACATTCATAACAGCACATCTGTAACATTACTCATTTATATATTGTAACCAATTACATATTTTATCATATCTTTTTTCATTATTTTTAGAAAAAACATATACGTAAATAAAATGTTTCTTCTTAGGTGACGAAAGGGTCCACCTAGAAACAGGTTACACTTAGAAGGATCAAAATTGTGGTTTGCAACCTCACAACATCCTCATAAAGAGACAAATTAATCACTTAATTTCAGTTTTTTTCAAAGAGGTAGAGTTATGGTGTAGTAGTAATTATAATTATTAGCTTGATTCAAGTACAAAATAAGTCAATGGGAGGTCTTCGCCATGCTATAAACCATGACGTGTGTATGTGTGTGTGAAAGTGTGTGACTCTCATCTAGCAGAATGGAGGGGAAGCTGAATACCGAATCTACTGATGTGTCAGAAACATTCACCGCCGTGCCTGGAGCGCTAAATAATGCATCATGTCAGCATTGCGTAATGGGATGCAGAAACATTTGAAACTGCTTACTGATTTGCATGTATGTAAAACTGCAAGCAAGCATCCTTTCACATATTCACAGTAAATTCCTAACTGCCTCAACCATTTTATGGTTAAACAATAGAGCCACTCACCAGGTCTTTGGAGGTTCCCAACCTCTTCAGCCCATCCAGAGGCAGAAGATCCGCGGAGTCCTTGTGCATGAACTGGGTGGCCTGTTTCAGTCTCCTCTGCTGGTGCATGATGGCTTTGTCCCTCATCTCGAACTCCTTCTTGCCCTCACTCATGGTTTTCGTGTTTAAAATGCTAAATAAACAGAGCTACCCACTAAAACAGGCTCTACTAAGGCTTATTGTGGCACTGCACTGACGGGTGATAGCCAGTAAGACTGTGACCCTGATACACAGCAAGACAACCTCGTACACACTCCCCCTAAAGCACACACACGAACGCATGCAGGCGTTCAGTTGAGGGATCAAAAATGGCCAATTTCCCTCTGGATAGCAACTTCTAACCAACCATAAATTGGAATTACTCCGGCTAAGTCCCTTTTTGTAGCTTGTAATCTCTTCTGTAGCAGGTGATCCTGATAATCTTCTCCTGTCGATTGACAGCTGTCAGTCCAGTGCAGTGATTGGCGTGGTTGTCATAGTGAAGAGCGTGTGATTGTTGAGAGGTTTGGTCCGTCTGCGTCCCAGAGATGTTTACTCTGTCCTTGCAGCGCTGCAGAGGCGAACTGTCCTCCCCTGTTTCCCTCTCATTCTCTATCTCTCCTCCCCTCCTCTCTCTGTCTCCTCCTCCCCCTTTCTTTCTCCACCTACCTCTCTTTTGCACTCTCTCATGCTCTTTTCCATGTGTCTCTCTTCATCTTTCTGTCTCTATATTTAGCTTGGAATGATGAAGCCTCCTCATAAATAATCTTTAAACTACAAATCCTCCTCTTAAAAACCTAACACACTCATATGATTGACACATTAAAAAAAACAGTGGCACAACTGTAATAGAATTTCTTAGTTGGAAACCTACTCCGAGTGCAAAAATAGATTTATATATTTAGTCTTTCAAAATAGGCTGCATTGATTTGATTGACACAGTAAAAAAGATATATTGTTTTATCTTCTGAAAATAACTTTTCTATTTTAATGCATTTTAAAATGTAATTTATTTTTGTGAGGGTAAAGCTGATTTTTCAGTATTCAATTTACTATCGGTATATATATTGCACACCTTTAGTCCACCAATTAATTATTTATTTATTTTAAAATACAGTAGCAAAATGTCTTTACTCTCAATTTGAGTGTATATATTACAGACCTTACTTACAGACCATTTCCACTAATTTATTTTCAAAAGTGCTTTAAAAATACAGTAGCACAAAATATCTTTATTATTACTTTTGAGTATATATTACACATTTAGCCCACCATTGATTGATTGATTCATTCATTCATTCATTCATCCATTCATTCTTAAATATACAGTACAAAAATGTCTTTACTGTCAATATTGAGTGTATATTACAGACCGTTATTACAGACCTTTTCAACTATGCATTTATTTATTTACTTCACAGTTAAATTAGTGGCAACCAAACACACACTCACACACACACACACACACACACACACACACACACACACGTATATATACACACATACAGTGCCACCCACTAATATTGGCACCCTTGGTAAATATGAGCAAAGGTGGCTGTGAAAATAAATCTGCATCATTTATCTTTTTAGATCTTTCATTCAAAAAATTCACTGAAGTGAAACAATTGAATTTGAGGGGGGGACTCACATTATGAAATATGTTGGCTACCATTATTGGCACCTCTAGAAATGAGTAAAATATCTCTGAAGTATATTCCTATTCTCTATTTACATTTTTTAGATACCAGGGTATATTGAAATTGTGCATATTATAAAAACACAAAAACCAAATTCCTTTAATCATCCATCACAAGGAGTAAAACCAAAGAATATAGTTCTAATGTGCAGAACAAAGTTGTTGAGCATCACTAAATAGAAAGTGGCTGTAAGAAAAGAGTTACAGCATTGAAAATCCTCATTTCCACCATCAGGGAATAATTAAGAAGTTCCAGTCAACTAAAGATGTTACAAATCTGCCTGGAAGAGGACGTGTGTCTGTATCATCCTAATGCAGGGTGAGGAGGAGAGCTTGAGTGGCCAAAGACTCTTCAAGGATCACAGCTGGAGAATTGCAGAGATTAGCTGAATCTTGGGGTCAGAAAGCCTAAAAAACAACAAAATCAAACAA
Source organism: Cyprinus carpio (assembly GCF_018340385.1). Classification (NCBI taxonomy): domain Eukaryota; kingdom Metazoa; phylum Chordata; class Actinopteri; order Cypriniformes; family Cyprinidae; genus Cyprinus; species Cyprinus carpio. The sequence continues at coordinate 13,467,471 of NC_056600.1, forward strand.
CCCCTACATCAGCACATGTTGTTCAAACTCCTCGCTCATCCAAAAACAAACTCTAGCATATTCAGTTATCAGACACGACTGGAACTTCAAATGTGAAACATAAAAAAGCTTTTCTGCATGCCAAAAGCTGTCTCAGTTCCCTGACTTTGGTGCAACCCTGGATAGAAAAGGATGCCCACCGTTAAACTGAAGAGGAAGAATGGGCCATTCACCTAGAGCCTAGGTATTCTTGTTCAGATCTGCATCATGGATAAAAAATCTAAACCTGACAGAATAGTGTAAGAAATCTTATCAGGTCTGTCTGGAACTTCCATCAAGATCCAATAAAGGAGAAAACTCAGAGCTGTTATCTTGAGAAAAAGACGTTGCAATAATTGGGTGCAAATAACTGTGGCTAACGGGACCTAGAGAAAAACATTTGTTTCATAATGTGATTTTCCCCCACTTTCCATTGTTTTACTTCAATGAAATGTTAGAATCTTGTACATTTTTTTAGTGAAAGGGTGGATAAACAATGCAGATTTATCTTCACAGCCACTGCTCATTTTTACCAAGGGTGCCAATGTGTGCGGCATTATATGTATATATGTGTGTGTGTGTGTGTGTGTGTGTGTGTGTGTGTGTGTGTGTGTGTGTGTGTGTGTGTGTGTGTGTGTGTGTGTAGTAATTCAGAGTGTGATTGTCTTTTTTCCTCTCTTTTTGTGATTGATTGGTGTTGTATGTGTATCAAAACAGCTATATGAATCTACAGTGAGATTTGTGAGGCCCATCATTACAACAGAGCAGATGTGACTTGTTAAATCAGTCATTGAGGTAGAACAAGCTGTTTCTGCTGCATTTCTTCCAGCTTGAGACCTGTGATCCATCAGAGAGTCAGCGCTCTACAGCAGTGACATATTAAAGACAACACTAGGCTCATTTCTTGGGCTCAGATTTGCTAGAGATGTTATCAGTGGGCCACATTGTGTACAAGAGAAAATCAGTAAAAGACACACTCCCCTCACTCAACCCTCAATTCCCAACCAGTACAAATCACGCTGCTGGCTATCTGAAAAGAGGTCACTGTAATACAGAAGAATCACTGCTCTTTGCAGCCTGTTCTTTGATCTGGGTGCTCGACAGATATTGTGTATGTTTTTGATGTGTTTTTATTGGTATTTATAATCTTAATTGTTTTAATATGTAAATACTCTATTCATGTGCATATGTAATAATTAAAAAGAACTGTGTGTGTGCATGTGTGGTGAAAATACATACTGTATGTTGAATTAAGTTGCAGCGCCACCAAGTGGCTGGTTTATTATTATATAGATGTAAGGACAACCACGACCAATAAGGCTGTTTTGGTAGAACAGATGATTTTCATATTTTGCCTGTAAGTAATGCAGAAACAGACTAATCGACCATTTTACAAAATTAAAGTAAACATCATGATGCTTGCAAGCATGGATGCTTGTCATGTTTTGACCTTTGAAAAAAAGTAACAAAAAAAATACAAAAACCTTATATTTTGCTTATAGAAACACCCCACAACCTCCCCTATTCTTATTTCAGGCAAATATATATACACACTTTAGTTTGAGGGCCAATTCTCATTAATTAACTATACTACTTTTGCCTCAATAAACTTCTAATGTTAATGTTAGGTATAGGGTTGGATTAAGGGGTCTAAAATGTGGTCATGTACCATAAGGCATTAATATGTGCTTTATAAGTACTAATAAACAGCCAATATGCTCATAATAAGCATGTTAATAAGAAACTAGTTAATAGTGGGAATTGGTCCCTAAATTAAAGTTGTTACCTTAATATTTTTTATTTTCTTTATAGGAAACAATATTTCTTGTGATTTAAAATAGAATTCACAAGTCATTTGTATATATATATATATATATATTATATATATATATATATATATATATTATATATATATATATATATATAATATATACATATATATGAAGCTTATAATATAATATACATTTACATTTAGTCATTTAGCAGACGCTTCTATCCAAAGTGACTTACAAATGAGGCCAATGGAAGCAATCAAAATCAACAAAAGAGCAGTGATACACAAGTGCCATAACAAGTCTCAGTTAGCCTAACAGCCTGACATGTTAACAAATTTTTTTTATTCCATTTTTGCTTAATATAAACAAATATATATATACAAAAATTCTAACAAAATAAAAAAACACATAAATATAAAAAATCTAAAGTAGTATATATTGCATTTGCAGTGTAAAAAATAATAATAATCCTACTAAAATACTTATTAATAATAAAAATATCTTATAATATTATTTTAAAAAAAAATAATAATAATTGTCCTACAAAACTACATATTCATTAGGCAAATATGTTATATTATTTTTTACAATTATTATTTTCTATAGATTTCAGTGTAATATGACCTAAATATTTCTGAAATGTAATAATAAACATTTTAAAAATAAAATTTAATAGATAGAACACCCATTTTATAATGTATGTAACTAATTATAATTAATTCTGATCTCTTTATTTGCCTTTAATCATCAGTATGCATTAAACGTCCAAAGCATTCTGAGAGAACAGTCAGTAATGTTTTTCATAGAACTCTGCTGATGCTTTTCGAGTCTGTCGTCATAGAAACATATGCAGAAAACTAATTTGTATGTTCAAATCAAATGATCTGTTGTATGCCTGTAAAACATGCATGAAATCTTCTTCTATCAAATCAGGTTTGAATCTCTTCATCCTAAAAATATAACACATATGATCATCTGATTGTTGTCACTTACTAGTTTTAAAAATGTATTTCTATCAGTATGTTTGATAACTAATTTGTCACACTTAACCAGAAAAAAACACTGGCCATCCACTGCCCCACCAGTGTCTCCTACAGGTGGCTTGTCTTTGCTGGGACATCTGCTCAACTTTAAGAGCCAGTGAACAGAGTCATTCCAGGACATACACATGCTAAGAGAGACAAAGGATAGAATCTACACTGCAGATGCCAACGAATGACAGAAAGTGGACAACGGTCTGATTCAAAGGCAATGAGTTCATCCGATGCATCTCACCCATTTGCTGCAACAATGACACAGCTGATCTGATAGGACGTTGCAGTATGTATATGGACAGCCGATTATGCTTTGACTTCCTCTGTCAGGACAGAACAACCGAAGCTGACCTCACTAAGAAGGACAAGTGACAGTTTGACATCTGCCTAATGCATAAAGGTAAACACAGAGACACAAAAAGAAATAAGTAATATAAAGCCTTTTATTTGCTTCCCTTACATTTTCAAGGCAACTTGGGAATGCTCAACAAAACCATCATCCATTCTGGCTCAACATACATATGAAAAATAATCAAGATGTTATAAAACCAAAAGTAAATGGAACATAAGTATAAAGTACTTAACACTTAAAATAAATTGAATCTCCTTTTCTTTCAATAAGACATCTCAGCAGGTCATCTTACTCAAACTAATGCAAAAATACATCACAGCGGTTAGGTCAGGCGCTTATGTATTTGTGGTTCATTTGTGCAGCACATTTTAAGACACTTCTCCAGATATACAGTATTTGGAATGAAATAATTCAACTAAGACTATTGAAAGTGTAATTAAGTCAAAAATCAACGACTTTTTCAGGCACAGATAGTCTATAACATTTGCAACAATCACCATTTAGTCTGGCACATTGGATCTTAAAGGCACAGTTCACCCAAAAATGCTAACACTGTGACACTCACCCCTTTTTGCTTTCCTTCCACTGCGAAGCACTAAGATATCTTTAAGAATGTTTGTCCATTTAACGTTAGTCAGTGTGGTCCAAAACAACATCAGACCCCACTGACTTTAATTTTATGGACCAAAAAAGGGTGAGACATTTACACAGGTTTGGAATGACATTAATGTGAATAAATGATAACAGAATTTTCATTTTTGAGTGAACTGTCTCTTTGATGTCTTTAATTACCCTTCATGTGAAGTTGTTTAATCAGCTTATGCAAGTTTAGTGTTTTCATTTCATCTGCAGGCTTTATAAATCTGAAGCCTTCACTTGTGCATCTGTATATTAGTAGTAGTAAATCTGTATATGTCATGTAATATATCTTTAAGGTACTGTTCATGCATTGGCATTAGAAGATTCTGTGCAGGTTGAAAATGTTTGGTGCATCTCTTGTAGTGTTCTTTCTCTCTGCCAAGATAAATAAAATGATATATTAAAAGTGCTTTTGAATACCTCAACAGAACTTCTGATGGAGATATTAAAGGAATAATTCACCGAAAAATGAAAATTTGCTGAAAATGTACTCACCCTCAGGTCATTCCAGATGTAAATTAATTTGTTTCTTTATCAGAACAGATTTGGAAAAATTTAGCATTACATCATTTGCTCACCAATGGATCCTCTGCAGCGAATGGGTGCCATCAGAATGAGACTGATAAAAGCTGATAAAAGCATTACAGTAACCTATGTGACTCCAATCCATCAACCAACATCTGTAAAGTGAAAAAAAGCTGTGATTGTAATGAACAAATCCATCAAGACGTTTTTAACTACGTACAAACTGTTGCTTCTGGCTAAAGATATGAGTCCTCTATCTATAATATTGCGTTCTCCAGTGAAAAAGCCATCTTGTCTGAATCAGAAGAGAAATATGCACTGATCAAGCACTGTTTACAAGTCTAAAACAGTTTGGACTCTCATTCTGACGGCACCCATTCACTGCATAGGATCCACTGGTGGACAAGAGATGTACTGCTGAATACATTTCTCTGAATCTGTTCCGATAAAGAAATAAACTCATCAGTATCTTTGAATGGCCTGAGGGTGAGTGAATTTTAAGCAAACTTTCATTTTTGGATGAACTATTCCTTTCAATATTGAGGCTTTTTGACTTCTGATTTTAATAATCAAAGTCAAACTGTTGACCTTTATTTAGAAATAATCATTTAAATGACTATTTCACCAAAATAAATCTGTCATCATAAATGTGACTTTTTCCTTCCGTGAAAAGCTGAATGTCAAAAAATGTTTCAGATGCTGTCTTAAAGTCACACAGATGTGGGGGAGTAAATAATGACCAATTAAATTTTTTTTGGCTATATTATTCCTTTAATGTCTCCTGCAGGTTCTTTGTGTTGGTTGATCAATCCGATCTAGTAAAGCGTTGTGGTAAACCTCTAGCAAACTTGGCTGGGCTTGCTACAAAGAAATCTGTGTTCCCCAGCCTTCTGCAGTCTTCTCCAGACGCGCAGAGCTTGAACAGTGTGGCTCATAGGACATTGGGTAGGTAGAGAGAGCAAAGCAGCATGTTCTGTCCCAGAGCAGGAAAACGTCTGAAAGCCTCCCAGGCATCTGAGAAAATGTTGTACTTGAGGAAGACGCGGTGCTCCAGGCTGGTGGGCAGGCTGACATCTCTGCTCATAATGTAGATGCCGTCGTTGTGCAGCGTGCAGGTGAGGTTTAAGCCAGACTTTGATGTGTTTTCCTTAAGCTGCAACCATTCTCCCGTCTGCACGTTGTAGGACTGTACCGTCAGCATGTCCTCCGTCTGGCTGAGTCTCCGTCGCCCCAGTTCTGCAGGTTCTAGCTCGTGCGTGTAGCCACCCACCAGGTAGATGGTGTCCTCCACTGAGAGCATCTGCTGCTTGCGTACATGAGCCGAACAGGAACGGAACACGGACCATGTGTCTGAGGCGGGGCAGTAACGCAGTACATTGGTGTTCCTATCTGTCAGACATTAGGAGAAAAACACTGAGATGATTGAATCATAAAAGATCATTTTAATGTAGTAATTTAAAGTCAGAATGAAATGGAAACTGCAGTTGCTTTTCTTCCCTACTAAAATGTATATAAAGTATCTGACTTGAGCGGCTTCACAAATGTACACTGAACAAAATTATAAACACAACACTTTTTGCCCCCATTTTTCATGAGCTGAACTCAATGATCTAAGACTTTTTCTATGTACACAAAAGGCCTATTTCTCTCAAATATTGTTCACAAATCTGTCTAAATCTGTGTTAGTGAGCACTTCTCCTTTGCCAGATAATCCATCCACCTCACAGGTGTGGCATATGAAGATGCTGATTAGACAGCATGATTAATGCACAGGTGTGCCTTAGGCTGGCCACAATAAAAGGCCACTCTTATTGAACAGAACAATCAGAACAAAAGTGTTGCGTTTATAATTTTGTTCAGTGTAGGACCAGACTTTTGTCCATCAAGAATTGACTGAATCGTTGTTGTTTGCTAATGGTTGTGATCTCATGTGAGTGACGAGGGATTATTGTCCAACATAAATGACATCCTTTAAAATAAGCGCAATATTCCATAACAAATAAAAATGTTGCAATTTTTAAGACGTTTTCACTGTCAGACACACAATATATTGGTACCATATTGGATATTGGCTATTTAACAGTTATCAGTTATTATTTTATCAGACAGAATTTGAATAATCTTTTCCCTGGTTTCATAGACAAGACTTAAGCCTAGTCTCGGACTAAAATATAAGTCTGAACTGTTTCAACTGAAAGAAACTTGCACTGACTGATCTTAAAATATATCAGTGCCTTTGTTTTGTCTCAAGATGCACACCAGTAATGTTTTTTCTAAGGCAAGTTTATAAAATGACTTAAATGTCCTAATTGAACTATGGCCTAATCCTGGTTTAGTGTAAGCCCTGTCTGTGAAACCAGGCCTTTGAGTGTTAAATGATGGAAAAAATTATCTAAAAGTAAAAATAGGGGAAATGAGAAAGCACAATAATATATACTTAATATTGGCCAAAGTTGTTAAATTAAATAATAATCATTTAATATATGGCCAATGTTGTTAAATTAAATAATAATCTATTTCATCATCATTTCCCATATTTTTGCTGATACCTTTGCCATTATCTAATACTCACTTAAAGGTAATTTTGTACCTTTACTAAAATTATGGCAAATAGCGACAAATTTTTTCGTTATGATCACTAGCTGCTAAATAATCATGTAGTAATCCTAATTCTACACTATTTTACAACAATTATATTAAATATGACAAAGTGAATTAAGCATCACGGCATTATAATATACAATATATATATCTTTATATAGATATTCATGTTGAATATAGATATTCATGTTGTGATTTGATAAAGATTATAATGAATGTTTTAAAGATGAAGTGTTAAATGGAGGGAAATGTAATCTAAATGTTAGAATATCTTAAATAAGAGGATCAGATATCCTACGATAGTTGATACCGATAAATTAGAGGAATAAAGTCTAGTTTAAAAATAAGAGAAAACAGGAAAAAAGTTTCACAAGTAAGGTAAGTAAAGACCACATTTTTTCTTTGGAAAAACAAAAAAAAAGTGGTTAAAGTAAGTATTTGTGTGTGTGTGTGTGTGTGTGTGTGTGTGAATGAATGAACCCGTCTCTCAGTAAAACACACCTCTAGAGGTATAACCGCCCATGACGTAGATCATGTCCTGACACTCGCAGGCAGAGAACTCAGCGAGAGGATCAGGCAGAGACGACACACACGTCCACCAGTCCTGCTCTGGACTGTAACACTCCACCGTACTCAGACAGTGACCTCCAACCGCATACAGCTTCCCACTCACCGCCAGGAGCTTGAAGTTGGATCTGGACACAGAAAGAGCACTTATTTGCACTGGACAAACCACAATAAATGGACAGATCAAGAGTGAAGCGTACCTCTTCTGGTTCAAAGGGGCCACGTGGTTCCACTCATTCTTGCAGGGGTTGTAGCAATGGGCCACAGAGATCTCCTGACTTGTCATTCTGTATCCACCAACAATGAACAAGTAGTTGTCCAGCACAGCAGATCCGTATCCTCGGACATTGATCATGTCCTGAGGAAGATTGTTGGCTAGAGGTTTCCAGCGTTGTTCTAACTCATTATACCTCAGCATGGACCAAGGCTCATCTTGGTTGGCCAGGTCCAGACAGGTGTCAGTGAAATCTCCTATTGCAACTAAAGTGGCCGTGCCTTTCATGCGCATATCTCGGATCTGATCCCGCAGAGGAGCCGGCAGCATCCTGAACTCCGGCCTGCGCAGCATGGGATGATAATAGCAGCTCATGAATTTCAAACAAGCTTTTCTGAGCTCGTGCATCCCGTAGACCTCCGAGAGCTTGAAGAGCTCGACGCAGTTCTCCTGCTTGATTTCCGACAGCAGCAGCTTTAAAATGGAAGTGACCTGCAGGAAGGACGCGGTTTCGATCAGGTCCTCCAGGGTCTCGTTGGCCACCTGAACTTTGGAGGTGTTGATGAACTCCAGCACCAGCTCGAGCCCCGGCGCGCTCAGTCCCCGCAGCTGCACCGAGTCCTCCGCGGACTCGCGCATCCCGGAGCTGTACAGCGCGCGGAAGTAATCGCTCTTCTCGATCAGTTTGCTTTTGCTCACGTTGTACGTTTTGTCATCCATCACGATCTCGATGATCTGCTCGGGGGACGTCATGTCTGCCGTCCTGGGATCAGCGGCTGCTGTTCAGCTGCGATTAGACGCGCTTGATGCCGAAGCCTATATATGGAAATGTTCAGCGCATTCAGCTCACGTGCATGCATATGTTTCATAAACAAGCACGTCATTTGCAATTGCAGATGCAAACAAACGGGTGGTCTACATACACTAAAGGAATTATGCTTTATGAATTAATCTGCCTGCTTAGATATATTTAATTTGGCAGGTTTATACAGTAAGCTAATTTGCACTTGCGATCCATTTGCACTTATTCCAACGCAGCTCTTATAGAAATAGTTGTTGTAGTTTAAATGATGTGGCAGTTTATTGTCGTTTATTACATTCTGCACTTCGGGTTTTCAAATGTAAATCAGTTCCTGTTTTGGTCTTGTGGTTCGTGTTGCGTCACGTCGCGTCCTGCTCGCCCCAGTTTTGCGCAGTGGTATGCGTTTTAATAAACGTTATATGAAAATGTTAGATTAACGCGTTAGGAGAACATATTTTAGGTTTTTTGTTATATGAATTATACATTTTTAATTTAACGGATAGTATTAATCTATAAAGTGATAATCGGAGGCGGTGACATTGCGAATAATGTGCGCAAACTTGAGGCGTTTAATACGCTTCTACTGTACCACCTTTGTATTTCCTCCGGAGAGAAACATGATGTGGTTTTAGGTTTGTAATTTATTATCGCGTTTATAAATTCTATACTTTATATATTGTAAATATAGTTTATCAAATGCACTAATTATTAGCACACAAACACACACACAAAAAAGTTTCTCCTTAAGGTGTATATTTCATAAATAGGCGGCCGAAATCGTTTACTCTCTTTTCTGACAGGGTTTATTTTGTCGACACACACAGTTTAACGCCAATGCTCAGACACAAGAGACATTAATTTTAAGAATCTTAAAGAACATTTATATATTATTCGGTATGGAAGAAAAGCCTTTACGAGTGTAAGTGTTGCTTTGGGGTTGTAAAGTGGCATATGTTGATGTTAGTTCGCTCGTTACCTCTGATAATCAGTGATTTACAGTCATAGTAAACAGATTAGAGAGAAGTGTGCGTGTAAAAGACTCACGTGCTTTTGTGTGGTCCACGCTGTTTTTATATTTCATTCCCTCTCAGACTCGCGTGTGGTGACGTTGAAGGAAGAATAAATGCTTTGTTCAACCGGGTGAACGCCATTCAGAAAAAGAGCGGGCAATTTGATGTGGGTCTGCACGTGTATCTCTTATTTTAAAGCGACGAGCATAAGAGCGAGCTGTGGGTTTAACTTGATGATGTTGTTTTTCAGTTGCTGCTGTGTGTCGGGGAATTTTTTGGAAATTCTCCTGAGGCTGAAGCAGAATGGGAAGCGTACAAATCTGGTGCCAAAAAGGGTAAGGTTTCCTTTTAGGTTTGAATTGAGTTTTTTTAATCACACCAAGCACTATACTGAATTAATTCGTGTTCTTTCTAAACCTCCAGCACCCATTCACACATACATTCTCGGCGCAGCCAGCCAAGAGACTGTGAAGTATTTCCCAAACTCTGATGGCTGTGAGTTAGCAGAAAACATCACATCTTTGGGTAAGATTGATCTATAACCTCCCATCAGTAGAAGACATATATGTATTTGCAATTTTTGTGTTTGCTTGTAGTGTAGAAATGCATGTGTATTGTGAGGCAATAATTTCTTCAACTTCTTTTTTCTTCTTTTTTTTTTTTTTTTTTTTTTGTCGATTGTGGTTCTGTTAGATGTTCTTGATTGCAAATAAGTGAAAATAAATTTTTTAAAGATAGATCCATAACATAGCCCTGCGTCTCGAAGAGAAATTTCAGCAGAGTCTCAAAAGAGGTCTAACCAATATGAAAATGCTAAATTCAAAAACATAAGTTTTGCATGCTTTAATGCACTTATAAAAATAACAAAAGCAGTCAAATGTTGCCTTATCAATTAACTCACAATTTGTAAAGGAGTGAAAAAAAGTTCAAATACTCTGAGTGCATTCAACTTTAGATAAGTTTATAAATGCACAAGCTTTTTGTCACATAATCTGTACTTTTATGTCACTGTTTGTGTATTTAGTAAAACACTTATAGACGTATGAGTGGGTGATTAATATTTGCATTTTCTTCTGTCACTGGCCAAAATTCTAACCTTGAAGCTCATGATTATGCATAAAATAATGTCTTGAGAATCATTCATAAATCTAAAAATTTTTTTTGTGGACGTGGTTCTGGTGATTTAAGGGATAATACAAAACTACTTCATCTGATATGAAATGCATATCATATTTTGTGAGAACGTGTGTCATGCTAGAGCACAACAGCCACTGTTTTTCCAGTCAGCATCCCAAAATTAGTAAGGAAGAAGTATTGGTTTTCATTCAGCAGATATGGTGCAGGGTTGTGTAATGCTTAAAAACGAAACTCTCAGTTTAAATTAAACAAGTATGCTTTTTTTGCACAGGTCGAAGAGGCATTTTCACTGGGGCATCGGGGCTTCAGATCGCCTATGTCAGTGGCAGAGAAGCTCAGCATGAACCTGCTCCCTCACACTGCTTCACCTCTAAAGACATCACTGCCCTGGCGGCCCCGCTTCTGTCTAACTCCAAATTTCGAGGAGTGGACGTTCTCCTGACTTCGCAGTGGCCTCGAGGCGTATGGCAGTATGGAAACAGTCCCGTCAGTGCTTTGTTGTGCTTCTTTAATACATTTGGATCAGTTTTTCAATTTCATGAATGTGTGCTCAAGGGTCTTTTATGTTCTTGCCCTTTTGTAGGAAACTGATACAAAGTTTTGTGGGGTTTCGTCCATCGCAGATCTCGCTGACAAGCTGAAGCCCCGCTACCATTTTGCAGGACTGGAAGCAGTCCATTATGAGAGGCTGCCTTACAGGTGTGGCATTACAGCATTAGGATAAGTTTTGCTTTTCAGATGATATTTCTTTTACAAAATGTGTATGAATTTGCAGGAATCATGTGGTCCTTCAAGAGAATGCTCAGCATGTCAGTAGATTCATCGCTTTGGCAACTGTCAACAATCCTGCCAAAAAAAAGGTGTTGTTTTTTTTTTTTTTTTTTTTTTGGTAACGTTTTACTTATTGTAATTTTGTGTTGTTGTCATTTTTATTAGTTTTGGTTGTTTTAAATATGTCTTTTTAATTATAGAATTTGTTTCTTTTTGTTGCTATATTTAATTTCAAATAACATGATTTTTTAAAAAACTTACAAAACTGATTTTTTAAAACTTTAACTTTTTAGTTAATAATGGCATTGCTTAAATTATATATTTAAAAACAATAATTCATTAACACTAAGTATAATTTTTAGCAAATCTCAGAATTAATATCTATATTTCATACTGCATATTATAATAGTATCATAGCTGAATTCACTTGTAGCATTGATTTTAGTTTTCAGTGTTTCATTTTTACATTTTAGGGAAAATATAATTTTAATATAAGCCTTAACATGAAACTAATTACTAGAAAGACTGAATTTGAGGTTTAACTGTAGAGTTGATCTTCTCTTATAGTATTTGTATGCGTTCAACATTGTCCCGATGAAAAGCATGGACCCTGCAGAGTTAGTCAAGCAGCCTCAGGATGTCACAGAAAATCCCTACAGGAAACCTATGAAAGATGGGAAGAAAGAAAAACCACCACCCTCTATGACAGGCGCAGAGGTTTGTGTGTGCAGTTTATACTTACAGTACATATAGTTAATATATGCAGGTGTAGTTTGCGGTCAGTGAGATTTTTTTATTTTTTTTTTTAATGTTTTTGAAAGAAATCTCTAACCAGGCTGTATTTATTTGATCAAAAATAGAGATTTTGTGAAAAATTTGAATGAAAAAACTGAAAATATGGTCTTCAATGTCACACAATCTAATTTATTCCTGTGATGGCCTTCCATGGCAATGGTCTTCAGTGTCACATTATCCTTCAGAAATCATTTGGATATGCTGATTTGTTGCTCATAAAACATTTATTATTATCAGTTTTTGTGAAAAAGCATGATACATTTTTTTTCAGGATTTATTTGATGAAGAGAAAGTTCAAATGAACAGTTGTATGGTGCTAATAGCCTCGTGGGCAGCGCACCTACATATAGCGCTGTTGCACTTCCGACGTCCTGAGTTCGAGTCCCAGCATGTGGACCTTTTCCAATTCCGTCCCCCCTCTTTCTCTCCCACTTCGCTTCCTGTCTCATAAACTGTGCTATAATAATAAAAAGGCAAATAAAAGAAAAATTTGAATGTAAATCTTTTATAACATTATTATTGTCTTTACTTAGTGTACCTTTTTTGAGTGAAAAGATCATTTGAACTTCTCCTTTTTGTTCAGGAGGAACCAGCACCCCAGTTCTTTTTTGATCTGGGCCAGAATAAACCACAGCACCAGCAGCGTCAAGGCAGGAAGAGACAAACAGACGGAGACAGACCTAACTATCCCAAACAGCCCCGAAGACCCCGTGAGTCCCTTCACCTGCAGTCTTTCACTCTAATGATGTGGGAAGACATCAGTCTAATGCATCAAACTGGATTGTTTTTATTACCTTATGTAGAAATATTCAACGTAATGTATTTCAAGCCTTGATTTCTTCTCTCACTACAGCACAGCCCACTGGACCCTGTTGGTTCTGTCTTGCGAGTCCAGAAGTCGAGAAGCACTTGGTCATAAGCATCGGAACGCATGTGAGTCCACAAAATATGTATTCTCTAGCCCAATGTCACTGTAGAAAGCTTTAAACACATAAAAATATATAAACGCATAAGTTATTGGTCAATTTTGCTGTCTTTTTGCCATTATGCTTTAACTTAACTAATCTGTTTCCAGTGTTACATGGCTCTTGCTAAAGGTAGTCTCACCCCTGACCATGTTCTCCTGCTGCCCATTGGACATTACCAGTCAGTGGTGGATTTGGCATCGGAGGTGGTTGAAGAGATGGAGAAATACAAGAGTGCAATCAAGAAGTTCTGTAAAAGCAGAGGCCAACGGTGCATCATGTTTGAGAGGAACTACCGCAGCCAGCACCTTCAACTACAGGTCCATACAAAATTTAGTCTCATTCATAATGCGATTGTGGCGTCTGCATGAATGGACTGAACTTTACAAATCCCAGGTCAGTCTAAGCAGCACCACATATATGAAAAAGAAAGTCTGGTAAACTGATAGCAGCGTGGAGAGTGTGAGAGACGCCCAGCCCTCCACCAATCACAGACTTTAACATCATTTCATCAGTTTAAGTCTGAGCGGATAGACAATCTGTCTGCGCTGGCGAATAACCATTTCTGAGGGACGTGTTCCCAGTGATGACCAAACACATGATTTCCCAAAGACCTCCTTGTGTGAAGGCAATGCATAATAGGTTTAATGGAAACTTCATTTGTCGTCCTCAGGTAGTGCCGGTGTCCATGGAGAAGTGCAGTACAGAAGACATCAAGGAGGCGTTCATGACACAAGCTGAAGAGCAGCAGATGGAACTGATGGAGATTCCAGCTCATACAGACCTCAAACAGGTACATGCCATCTGTGTCAACACAAAAAAAAACACACAAAAAGATTTTTCATACACTTTTTTTTACACTTTCTTTTCCTCTAGAACTCCATGTTCATGTATACTTATGTTTATTTTTTATAAATATGCATTTGTTTGTTGTTTTTGTGGGCTAAGCATTAAACACTCACCTTGAAATCACATCTGAATGTAATCTAAAATAGAATTTAAAAATTAAATACATTTTAAATGTTTTGAACTGGATTTCAAGCATTTATTTTTCATTTTTGTTAGTTGGGTTCGTGCTCTGATGTTAAGTGTTATCAGATTACACTCATTTTTATTCTTTCTCGTATACTGAATTATGTAACATTATCTATGAAGTGAATGAGAAAGCAAATCATGAGGAGACCAAGAGGATCTGTTTTGCGCTGTGACTAACTGTAATATCCCCCATTACAGATTGCTCCTCCGGGAACACCCTACTTTTACGTGGAGCTGGATACAGGCGAGAAGCTCTTTTATCGCATCAAGAAAAATTTCCCTTTGCAGTTTGGCAGGTGATTGTTACACAGACAGTTCATTACCATGAGTTATAAATATTTGAATGTTTATGGCCTGTCTGTAAAAACCTGCTGCGCCTATAGATTCTGTATATATGTGTTTGGCCTCAGGGAAGTGTTAGCGAGCGAGGCGCTGTTGAACATCCCCATGCGTGCCGACTGGAGAGAGTGCAAATGTACAAAAGAGGAGGAAGAGGATCAGGCCAAACAAATGCGCTCTGACTTTGAGCCCTTCGACTTCGCACTCGATGACTGAGCAACGTTTCAGATGCATCTGACTTGATCCCTTCACATGAATGAACTCAGTCAGTGTGTCAACTGCTTATTTTATCATTTTATGCTTTTAAAATGTTGCACCATATGCATTTTCCTCTTCCTATCATTTGCAAACAGTTAGGAAATGGCTGTTGTCACAGTGGTCTTTCAAAAGATAATTTTTTTGTGATATACAATCAAGTGTGGAATTTTGTTGTGACTCATGATTAAAGTCATTTTTCAGGTTTGTAAAATCTGCATTTCTCTTTTGTAGTAACAGTGTGGTGTACGTCCTCTGCTTGTTTTGATGTCCTTTCGAGATTTTACTTATGTTTGTATTTGTGCTCAAGTACACAAACAACCATGTCATCTCATAGCCTACAAAAGAAGACACTCATTAAACAAAATAGTTATGGAAATTAACTATTAATTATGGATTGTTGAATGCCCATTTGTTTATATAATAATACAATAAATATTATTTACTCTAAATATTAAAGTAATATTTATTAATTTAATGTAAAATAAAGCAGATATATCCCAAGTGTCATTATTTACTTACAAAAAAAAAGTATAAAAAGTAAAAAGTTATGACCATTATAAGGTAACGTTAGTGTCTTACAACGGCAGTTACATCGTTTTAGTAAATAATTATAAATCGTAAGAATAATGTGTAACCTAACTAATCGCGTATTATTTATAAATGTCACTAAAATGAATTATAAAGTGAAACTTGCAGAGTTTGCTCGAATATGAAGTCGAATTTTCGTTGTTTTGTGAGCAGACCTTTATTATGATAACGTAGAAGTAGTTAAAGACTTTTTTAAATTATTTAATTCACATCACAAGCTAAATATGTAAAACACACTGTTTAAATACTTTTAAATGTAATAAATTGATCTGTACTTAAAATACAATAAACGACTCTAGTTTAAGGCGTCGGGGACTTTTGTTATGTTCAGAACGCGGAAGTGCTGCAGCTGAAGTCACGTGAGGAGTTATTTTCACAACAATGCGTTCGTTGCACAGTCCTGACCATTTTAGCACATTTAAAGCGTAGAAATCTGTGTAGCTGTGACAGTTAAAACGCAAACGAGTTGTTGACATGGATGAGGACGGATTGCCCATCGTGGGGTCAGGAGTAGATCTTACAAAGGTAAGTTTAACATTGCAACATCAGCTGCTGCTCACATGACCGTCTGACATGTGTATATATAATAGTAACCATTATCCTTTCTTTCTTAAGGTTCCAGCCATTCAGCAGAGAAGAATCGTCGCTTTCCTCAACCAGTTCATCGTTCACACCGTCAGGTTCCTGAACCGGTTTTCTACAGTGTGTGAGGAGGTATGTTCACCGGTCAACACATCATTCCCCTCTTTACCTCAACTTACATATTTCCTGAAAGTGTCAGTGACCTGAAGATTTTTTTTGTTTGCTCTTTTCCAGAAACTAGCAACAGTATCATTACGAATCCAACAGATTGAGACTACACTAAGCATTTTAGAAGCAAAGGTAAATCAAGGCAGGGGTTTCTAGGGGGTCAGTGGGAGAAAAAGTGTAAAACAAAAAAAAAATTAACAACAAAAGATTTATAATTTAATTAAACAAAAATGAATGAGTAGGTAATATTAAAAAAATTAAATGCAGCACTAGCAGTATAATAATAATAATAATAAAAAAGTTGAAAACGTAATACAGTAGCTCAATAGAAACCACTATTTTAGGCTTATCCTGATTAAAAAATCTGTTGTATAAATGTGCAGTTAGCTTCTATTCCTGGTTTGGAAGATGTCAGAGTGGATGGCGTGAGATCATCTACAGAGACAAACGGTCCTGCTGCGGCTGGCAGTCATGCCACGGGCCCCACTTTGGGTCCCTCTGTTGAGGTAACATTTATTCTGAGATGTCATTGTCATAATTCATTTATTCCACTGCGTTTTGAGGTATTTATAGCTATAATGGCAATTTTTGGTATTAATACACAATCTTTGTCCATTCAGGCATCTCAGCAAGCACAAGTGGCCCCTCAGGAGCCGAAAGCAGAGGCCCCAGCAGAAAATGTGATGACTGTAGCCAAGGACCCGCGATATGCCAGATACCTGAAAATGGTGCAAGTGGTATGTGTGTTTTTCGTAATGAAAAAATAAAATGTGCTGCCAAGTTACTCACCCTCAGGCCATCCAAGGTGATGAGCTTCGTTGTTTCTTTCATAGGAAAGAGATTTGTAGAATTTTAGCATTACATCACATGCTCACCAATCACTCTGCAGTGAATGGGTGCCGTCAGAACGAGAGGCCAAACATCACAATAAGCCACAAGTAACTCCAGTTCGTCAGTTAATTTCTTGTGAAGTGAAAACAGCATGTTTGTAATAAACACATTCATCACTAAGATATTTGAACTTTAATCCATCACTGCTGGGCAGAATAACTGTCCATAATTTATAATAATGCTACCTGTATTACTTAAAAAGTACTTTTGGATTATTGTGACATTTTTAGCAGTTGTTTGGACTCTCATTCTGACGGCACCCATTCACTGCAGAGCTTCCATTGGTGAGCAGGTCACATAATGCTAAATTTCTCCAAATCTGTTTTGACGAAGAAATAAACTCATCTTCATCTAGGATGTCAATTTTCAGCAAATTTCCATTTTTGGGTGAACATCTTCCTTTAAAATTAAATCATAACCTGAGTTTCATCATTAACAAACTCACATATTGTCTCGTCATGACTAACGTGGAAAGTTTATGTATATGCCAATATTTTGCTCTTTCGCTCAGGGTGTTCCAGTCATGGCCATTAAAAATAAGATGGTAATGGAGGGTTTGGACCCAGCTTTGCTAGAGTAAGTGTAAACAACAGTAAAAATATTATGCACTATTTATGCATGTGTATAGTCACTATATGTATGACAATGAAGTGTTTATATTGTAGCTAATAGATTTATTGCATTTCCCTTTAGTACCCCTGATGCACCTGTTCCAGATGAAGGCAAAAAAGGATTGGAAGAGCAAGATGATGACAGCTCAGGCAGCGAATCATCTTTCAGCGACTGATCAGCTCCGCCCCTCACGGCTAATGAGCGTTTTGTTAAACTTGTTTTGAGCCTTGCTCATCTCAAAGGAGGGTAAATGCACTTGAATGTCCTTACAGAAGACAGACACTTAGTGATGGCACTAAGTTTGTTTTACATCTCAGAGACAGCATACTTGACTTCTATAGTGGTGGTTTCCAAGGGCACTTGCTCACTAGGTGAGATCGCTAATGATTGTGATGATAACAGGTCCATTTAAGTCTGTTTAAGTGCTACTTTGATGAGAATTGTCATGAATCTCTCATCTCTTGCCTGACATGTACATGTTAAATGCCTAGTATGTAGATCTAATAACAATAAAAAAAGATGGCATTGAGTGTTTTTATGAAGTAGACAAAAGCAGCCTAGTAAATCTGATCATAAACTGAATGTCGTGGAGTATTTTATTTATTTATTTATATATATTTGTAAATTTAACTTTAGTTGCAACAATCTTAAACTGACTTTGAATCACTGTAATATTAATAACAAAAATAACTGTTAGATTTGTTGAGTTTCTAATACTTAGTGTTGCACAGTCATTACAGATTTGCTTATATTTTCTTTTCCAAATCTATCTGAATTCAGTGAAATGAAGTTACTTTAAAACCTACACTACCATAAGTTTGGGATTGGTAAGATGTTTATTTTATTTTTGAAAGAAGTCTCTTATGCTAATATTGCGAAATATTATTACAGTTTGAATGTATTATTACAATTAATGTTTTCTATTTGAATGTATTTTAAAATGTAATTTATTCTTGTGATGTAAAGCTGAATTTACAGCAGCCATTATTGCAGTCTTCAGTGTCACATGATTCTTCAGAAATTAGTGCTGTATACGTGTGTGTGTGTGTGTGTGTGTGAGAGAGAGAGAGCGAATATGAAGTTTAAAAGAACAGCATTTATTTGAAAAAGGAATCTTTTGTAAGTGACCCAACCTCTGAATGGTAGTGTATGCTGCTATTCCTATCATCACAAATATTAAAGCAATCACTTTTCTTAAGTCATGCACAACATCATCATGTGATTTTATTTCAAAATTACAAAGTCAGACACACATTGTGCAAGCATGGACTTTTTTCATATTCCACTTCATAAAGTGCAAGATTAAAACACACCTGTTGCTCACTTTCAGCTGCACTGCATTTTCAGAATGATTATGGAGTAAAACAACATAAAGCAAGAAGCTCAAACTATAACCAAAGCAAAGGGGGATTGACAGTAATGCGAATAAGAGTTTGCTCAACTATTCTGTCTTGGCTGATCATAAATGCTTTCTAAAATAAGAATCAATATGAGGCAGCTTTTATAAATTGTTTGGCATTAAGTGGTTATATTACATTTCAAGTACATGTTTAAGCCCTTTTTCTAGAACAAAACACAAGCTACAAAATATACACTGCCAATGATTACACAGTACTTTAGCAGATCTTTCAACATGAAAAAGGTAGTAAGTTGTATAAAAATACAATTCTATTAAAAATGCACAAAAACAGTGAAACATTCTGTAACGGTATGATGTCACGGTCAGGAATACTCCATTAAATTAACAGTCAGTTTCAGTGTGAATTGCTGTAAAAAGAAATAAAAGAAAAGTTAATATGATCTTGGAGGCACTAAAAGGAATCCGAATGTCTGCGTCTGTTTTGCTCACCAGGGCTGTATTTATATGATAGTCTGCGTTTTTTTTTAATGTTTTTGAAAGAAGTATATTTTGCTCACCAGGCTGTGTTTTTCAGTACAGTAAAATTGAAAATATTCTAAAATGGAATATGTTCCTGTGATGGCAAAGCTGAATTTTCAGCAGCCATTACTCCAGTCTTCAATGTCACATGATCCTTTGGAAATTTTTCAGTATTTTTTGATACATAGAAACTTTTTTTTTTTACTTGAAACTGTTTTTTTTTTATTTTTTATTTTTTACATTATAAATGCATTTACTGTCACTTTTGATTAATTGATTAGTTTCACTTTCGATTCATGCAGATCTATGCAGAATATAAGTATGCATTATGAATTAAAAATTACCGACCCCAAACTTTTGAATAATAGTGTAAGTCTAATTTTATATGCTCACCTGGAACTCTCTGATGTATGTTAAAAAGAAGAAGACAAAACTGAAAGTAGTGATCCATTCACATGCGACACTCACTATATGTAGTGAGTAGTCCTTCAGAAGCAGGAAAACAAGACAAGCAACTTTAAACATCCAGCAATACATGTTTGCTAAAATCTAAGCACTGGTATGTGTGGTTAGTGACATGAACTGTACCTTATCATTGGTGTCCCAGTGAAGTTTGCTTGTTCCGACAGGAATTGCACAAAAAATTGCTGGAAGGAGGCGTTAAAGACAATCTTTTTGATCTGAAATATAAACAGTGCATGTCTTTACATGGAAAACCAGCATGCTATGATCACAATACTGGATTCGAATGACCAGCCATGTAAGCAGATGCCAATCTACACCAGCAGAACTACATTCAGAATGTCAACCAACAGCACATTTTGTACCGCTGAGAAAGGATACTGGGTAATACAACTAGAGCAGCCAGTCCAGCGAAGAACACACGGAAACGGAAAATAGTCATAGAACATCCATAAGGAAGACCTTGGTACGATATCACACTCTGAATGACAGCATATATAACCCCAGATAAGAAAAATAGTAAAGCACCGAAATCATGGACTGGCATCACCGTCGTCTCCTACAACACAACAACATACATGAGCACCATTAAAGAGAGAGTTATCATTTACTCCCCTCATTTCCTTCCAAACCTGTATGACTTTCTCGTTTATCATCTGTTCAATGAAAGTCATCGGGGTCCAAAGCAGTTTAGGATCTCAGCGACTTTCATTATATGGATAAAAACACACTAGGACATTTTTGGAAATATCTTTTTTTTGGAATGACAAAGGTAAGTACACTGAGTAAAAAAAGTGAGTAAAACTAGATATACCTGAAATGTAGCCACCAAACACATGCCGACACAAGAGACGAAGCCAAAAGCAAAAGCAACCTTGTTCAGACAAGGGGACACGGCGCCGGTTCTCTCATGGACTCTCTCCACAAATTTATATTCAGCATACATAGTAGCAAAGGCTGGAAAACAGTTGATTTTACTGATTAAATCTACAGTGGGAATTGCTGTAAGAGAATATTCACTCGTGCATTTAAACTGAATACAACTACTTTAAGCAGGATAATGCACTGAAAATAAAGGCTCAGAATGAATTCAGTAGAGTTGCAATGATGGTTGTTGCACTGATACCCTGTGATTTGACATTATGTTTCATTTCTGCAGTTGTTTGAGGTTTTAGTTGTGGTGCTGTATTATAACACACTGAACTCCAGCTGTGTCACAGATGGGGAAAATCGTTTTTTTTTTTTTCGTTTTCAGCAGAAAGAGAAGTGAGACCCGAGTGCTATTCCACTGTTGCTAAAGGAAAGTACACTTGAGACATTCCCACTGCTTTCCTCTCACATGTCAAAACCAAGCCGTTTGCGGCTGACTTCAAGTTGTGTAATTTCCCATAGGTTGTGTCACACAGATAGCCTAATCGTAGGAGTTTCCTGAAGCTGCTGGTGGGGGATTTGCACTTTCTGAAATATGGTTGTTAGTCATACCTGCAAAGGCGGTGATCGTCGACATGAATCCAAACACACAGCTCTCCGGTGGAGTGGCCCCTGTGTCATAACAGAGACATTCACAGAAATAATAAAAAAATTACATTCATATTTGTGAAGCAATTCAGAAAAACTTAATCATAAACTTGCAATATTTTATATTTAAAAACACACGCAAGTTCCACAGTTTACTGAATAACAATAAAAGGGAAGCCTCACCATTACAATACATATGACTTTGACTTAAAAATATTTATTATTAATTAGTATTGGGTGTCATCATTGTTTTATATATATATATATATATATATATATATATATATATATATATATATATATATATATATATAATATTATATTTTATTTTATATTATATTGTAGTCTTTAAAGAGTTTGCCCTGTTTCCTGCACTGAGTACTGATTTTGAACTCGAGCCAGAAGTCAACTTTTGAGCAGAAAACGAAACTAAACGAACTGTGTGCAAAAACTTTTTTCATGTTCTTATATCTATCAGCTTTATATAAACACCAGCTTAAAACATAGTCTTGTTACTAACATCATAACTTTATAAGCTATTTCTGGTTTCTGTTATTTTAAGAGTTGTGAATTCGTATAGTCCAGATCTGCAGCCAAACTAAAATCAAGCTCAAGATAAAAGAAGAGTGACATACCTAATATAAGGAAGGATAACATCAACATCTCGTCGGAATAAAGCGATGATGTAAGATATAATGAACGTACTCGATGACCAGATTACCAGAAAAGTAGGTAAAAAGCACATTCCTTGCATGAACCAAAACATCTCTCCTGAGGGCTTGGTGTAATCGGTGCATCACCATTCACGGAGACGAAAGCAAAGTGGACGGCAGAGATCAGACATTAAGACCCGGATACCTCACTCAACACATACTATATGAACTATGAACAATAACTCGACGTTTATAACTGTATCTATAGTGTCACGTGCTCACTGGGAATTTTTCTCTTCCTCATTGTTTTACCCATATACAGTTACCACCAGCACATGTGAACAACGCACAGAGCAGTTCTTTCTTTCTTTGTTTCACTGCATAATTACATTTTAGATAAATCTCTCTCTTCACTTTAATTTTTTTTTACATGCATGAAAAAAAAAAAAAAAAACACTGCCATGATGGCCAAAGTAATGAATTGTGTTTCAGCTATTTGCAGAAGAATTTTGAAAGCAGGCATTATAATGTTTTTGACCAAGATGTTTTTAAATGGCTACTGAACACAGAAAAAAGTCAAACAAAAAGAGAGCATTAAATTATTATGATGCCTACTTTCTGTTCCCAACACACATTTTTATTTATTTTTTGTAATAGTATTTTTTATTAAATTTTCTTGAAACACTTACAAGACTCATGTACATACCGTGTCTGTAACAACACTTACAATGCACAGAAAAGAAAAGAAAACAAACAAACAAACACTAGGGGCTCATATTACATAAAAAGTGTAAAGCACAAACCAAGGGTTAATAATACAGTCTGTACTTTGGAAGTTAGATTTAATAATCCACTGCAAACAATAACATCCGCTGTTGTAAGGGGTTAATATAATGCACATTAAAATACATTTAAATACCCATCAAGAATTTTGATCCTCTATTATATTGTTAATATCCCTACATTCAATAAATAATAAAAAATTAGCTTGTTTACCCTTAAGCATATCTCAGGTTTTCTTTTAACACACACAATTTTAAATGTAAATATTTATTTTTTAAATACTTTATAGTTTTTAAATAATATATATTTAAAATTTGTATAACATATTAAATGGATTGTTAAATAAGCATTCTCTCTGATGGTGTATGATAATACATATACCTGTATATTATAGATAATAATATATATATATACCTGTATACCAGTATATATATATATATATATATATATATATATATATATACTATATATAAGTCACTAAAACTAATTTTACCTATGTAAATATCCATTTAAATTGTATGTTATAAATGACATAAGTTTTAAATAATTGATTAAAATGTAATTATTAATTGAATTAGTTTTATAATATCCCATATAATTATTTATAATGTAATTTAAATGTAGGCCTATTATTTTAATTCATACAGTGATCGTCCTCCTAATCAGTAGAGGGCGGCAGCGAGTCTGTCATGTACATAGATCTACTGGAACTCGTCGTATCATCACCTGATCACTACCAATGAGGAACTACAGCGTTTGATTGAGCATGCGATCATGTGACAGTATGTTTTAAGTGTAATGAAGCTATTTTTAATTTCACCGAAGGAAACATGTGTCCTCATTAAGTGTTTATGGAGGAGGAGATGTTGATGGCCGGGGAGAGTCATGTTGATCATTAATTCGGTGTTTAAACTGCTGCAGCGGCAGACATACACCTGTCTGTCTCATCGCTATGGACTGTACCTGTGCTTCGGAGGACTAGTCCTCATGATAGTGTCTGCTTTTCAGTTTGGAGAGGTATGTACACTAACTAGGGTAACATTCAGAAGTATACTGTCTTCGTGAGATTCGCATTCAGGCCATGCGTGTTTCCTCTTATCTTTGCATAATGTGTCAATCACGGATTTCTAATCAAAGCTGATTGTGTAATCTGACTCTGACCTGTTCCACAGTGGCTGCAGTTCAAATTTAGGCACTTTTAGTAATGGCTTGGTGTTGTGTATTAACTGACTGGTTTTGTTTGGTTTGTTTTGCAGGTTGTGGTAGAGTGGAGTCGAGATCAGTACCATGTTTTGTTTGATTCCTACAGAGATAATGTTGCAGGAAAGTCCTTTCAGACGAGGTGAGCAACAGATCAGTGAAATCAGCTTCATTCATGCACAGTAATAAAGTCCTGTTAACTGATCACTCTTTTTAAGGGGCACAGCTTTCTCATGCTTATTATCTGAGAATGACTAAAATTCAGCTCTCTTGTGTCAGTCTGTCATTACTGTGATTTTTATTTTATTTTTTATTTTTTGAAATGCATGATTAAAAGTATATATAATATATGTTCCTGGAATCACGTACCTCCCTCGCTTCATATTAGAGATCGACCGATATGGGTTTTTCTATAGCCGATGCCGATGTTTAGAGGTCAGGGTGAGCCGATGGCCGATATGTGCTGCCGATTTTTAGGGCTGATATCTTGAAGTTTTCCCCCTCATTTGCATGCTAAAATGTCACACTAATAATAAAGGATGCACAACATTTCTATACTTATTCATCATTTATTGAGCACTGACTTGAACCATTTCTCGAATCTTAATTTTTGTGCACTGCACGGTATTACAATAAAAAAAAAATATCTAAAGTTAACCAAACAAATCAATAAACTGACCAAGTATTAAATATATATAAACAGGTAATATAATATTATTAAAAAAAAGTCATCATTTACATAAGAGTTTTTAGAGCATTTATCAAGCAGAACTTTTCAAGTTTGTTGAACATAAATGTAAACTTAAATATACATTTAAATAAAAGAAATAAAATTTTATAAATAAAATCAATCTAAACTGAAAAATTAAAAAATAAAATATATATAAAAAACTAAATAGTAGTGCTGCAACACACTAGCAACCAGCAACATTGTGTTTTGGTATAAATGACACAGAACATCTAAAGTGCATACTAACTTCAAACGTACAATCGCAGTCTGTTCATTATTACGATTAATACAGTCAACCAAACATATGAAAAGTTACAACTGGTCAGTTTAAATAGACCGTAGTATACCGGTCCACTATGCTGTTTATGGCCACTGGACATTTTTGCTCATGTGAAGAGGATCATCTTTTCAGTCTAGTTTACATTAAAAAAAATAAAATATATTATAGTTTAACATTCAGATACATGGCGTATGGAAACATTCGGATAACGCAAAACGAGACCGTGAGCAATAACCTCCAAATACATAGCCAAACCCCAACCCGCGCTCGGCTCGTCCTCGTCTGCACGCACACATGCACGATCTACTGCACTGTCAAATGCAGATTTTTAAAACAAATAGCCGGAATGCAAAATTTCAAAATCGAACATTTTGCAGAACAGGATCAAATAAAGTACTGGTTCATTAATACTTGCATAAAATTTTTATGTGAAAAAAGCGTTTCACTGACTGCGCGCAGCACAGCCACACGCCACAGTTACGTTTGGGATCATTTTATTTTTACTACTATATTGTAATTTGAAAAACATTGCAATTGCGTTTTAAATATACAACAACGAGCACCACGAAACCATTTAAAGAGGCACATTTCATCGGTCTCCTTGACGCGAACAGTCACTCATAAATGATATCAAACGTACAGCGCGCTCCCCTTGATTTTATCAAATGATCATAATCACCTTTTCATTTTACTCCTGCTACGAAGCATTTTATTCAGACGAAAACCCCTTTAATTCGGGTGAAAGCTGAGAACTTTTTTTTTTCCCGAGGGTGCTTTTGGCAACATAATAATAAGACCGCTGCAGACCGCATTTTGCAGCATTAATCTTATTCATTGATTGTTATAAATTTATAACTACACTGATCATGAATGATCAAATATTGACATCCCTAAATGCAAATGATTGGATGGAAACCTGGCTATTGTCTGCAAACCATGCTTTCCGAACAATGTCCTTTCACCGTTGTGCTGCTCCAACAGCTGTCTCTCCGAGCACGGTGCTGTCTGTGAGCTGGGCGGAGTAACGTAGCAGTGTTTGTGAGAGCTGCCACCTACTCCACCCCATTTACAGAGTGAAATTCTCTCACTACCTTTATCTCCCAGGACTGTTTTTGAATCTTCCAAAACGTTTTGGCTTGGGGTCCTTCAAAAGCAGCACACCGCACCAATATTGCCCGCCGACTTCCTGACTAGACTTTAAATACGGCGCTACTAAGTGGTTTACACCGGCCGATGCCGATATATTAAAAAATGACAAATATCGGCCCGATACATCCCCCCACAAGAAACATCATTCAGCAAGAACTTCATATGCTTGTATGATTCCAGGCTTTGCCTACCGATGCCCATTGATGTGGTTTACACCTGGGTAAACGGCACAGACACGGACCTGCTGAAGGATCTTCATGCTGTGAGACAGCAGCTGGAGGACGAACAGAAGGCCTTGAGGTGCCCCACCTATAAAACACACACACACACACACACACACACCATTAGTGTACTATTTATTTATCCTCATCGGAGGAGAGATTGGGATTCAGGAGAAATTTGATGGTACTTGGTTAACCACTTGAAAGGAAAATAAATCATAATGTGTCCTTTTTTACTTTAAAACAGTATTATTACTATCACTACTATTTTTTTTTATATATATATTTTTTTTTCTCTCAAAACAAAGAAATAAAACAAATAAATTTGGTTTATGCTTTAATAAAAAATTAATGATATTAATCACTTAATATATTTTTTTTAACAATATAAATAACAACTTTAAAAAATTAAAAAACAAAATAATTATTATTATGTTTGTTTTTGATAAAAAATAAAACAATTATTATTACTACTATTATAAATGTATTTTATTTTAATTTTATTCAAAACGTATTTTGAATTACACATGGTTTTAAACATTCTGCATGCCAATGGATTATTAAATAATAAAGGAAACAATATATAATGTTTCTTTTTACTTTAGATCCGGATTATTATCATCATCATCATCATTGTTATTATTATTTCTACTACTACAACCACCACCACTGCTACTAATCATAGTACTGTATTCATTTATTTTATTATTTTATTTTGTTTAAAACAATGCATTTTGAATGACATGCTTTGCCACATTCTGCATTGTATTAATTTGATGGTATTCATTTAATTGTTTGATAAATTAATTATTAAATCATAAAGAAAAAATACTGTGTTTTAATTTAACTTTATTATTATTATTATTATTATTTACTTCTTGATCAGGATTACTACTACTACAAATGTATTTGATTTAATATTTTGTTCTGTTAATTTATTCAAAACAACATATTTTTAATTGCACACCTGTCTATTGCAAAAAATAAAAAAGTTTGTAAATATTGAATTTTGAGTAAGGTTCAAAGGTTGAACATCTCGTGGCTTTTAAAGATGTGTGCTCTGTATCCCCATGCATCCAAAGCTAATCAAATAAAAAGGCACATATAATATTTGTATGTGCAGTTTCTATTCAGAATCTGCTGTGTCCTGTATTTTAGTATGTTAAGTATGGTGGGACACACCCATCTTTATTTGACAGTGCTGACAGTACTGTTAATGTCAGAAGAGCACAATTTGCTTAATGATGTTTAAAAGTGTTTTATGTGCTGTTTTTCAGGGAGCGTCTTGGAAAAAATGCATCTGAAATAACTGAAGCTCCTAAGGGAAGGTGAGTGTTTTAAATAAGTAAATAAGCCAAAGTTAATTTCATTCTTATCCTTTTCATATGTCTGCAGGACATGAAGCAAACTAAATATTGTGCGGTTTATACATTTCCTGTTTGGTAGCAAAAAGGGCCTTTGTCACAGCCACAGTTGTTATTTATGCCACCAGAGCTTTCCTGTGTCAAAAGCAGCTGCTGCACTACAGAATAATAGTGTGAATGGCTGCATCTCTCATAAAGATTAGCTCTAGATCAAAGCTTTAATTCAGTCTGTGTGCCCTGTGATAGGCCAGAATGTCTGCTGTCCCACTGCATCATGGGTCCTGTGCTGGTGCTGGATCCATCCCTTCCTGCCAACATCACACTGAAGGAGCTGCCAACACTTTCAGTGGCATTCTCCACTGCAAAACAACTCTTACAGGTGTCCAAACCTCTCCACCCCTCCTCAAGCGTGTCTGTTCTTCTCTTCCACTCCCACAGTGAAGGTACAATTATGACCTACTTTTCACCTTTATAGAGTATGACTCTACATACTGTATAGAGTAGACTCGCATGCTGTCTCACACTAAATGGAAGTTGGGAATAAAAATATAATTATTTATATAATATTAATTTATAATTGGCAAATATATTATTCATATAAGCAATCTCTTAAGAATTACATACATTCAACATTTATATACTTCAACATTTAACAAGTTTTATGTCCTGTTGCAGCTGAAAAAGCCCATACAGATGCTTTGAAGGATGCATTGACACACTCCATCAGCAGAGGTTATCTGGTGAGAAAAATAACTGCTGTACTAACACTTCTTATTGACTAATTCTGCTTTCCATGTCACTCTGAGCGTTAGAAATTCCAGCTTGCTTCTTGTAACAGAATGACACTCAGACATTTTAAATTCCAGGTTCACCAAAATGTGGATACATGACATCACAGAAACTTAGAAAACTAGAAAAAAAGAAGAAAAAAAAAATAGAAATGGCAATGACAGCTAACTGAAATTAAATAGGTTGAAATACTAAAATTACTAAAGCTAAAACTGAAATAAAAATTTAGTTTAATTAAAGCTAATAGCTAAGAAAAATACTAATAAAAATGAAAAAAAAATCACGTAACAAAATATTCAAATAAAAGCTGTTCTGAAATATTAAATTCTATAAAGGTATATAAATAATACTAAAAGTACACTGATTTTGATAATCAGATAATTGCAAAAAAAATAAAAAACAATAAAATGATAATAATAAAAAAAATCATGAAAACAATGGATTGCCATTTTGTTTCTTGTATGTCACCTTCTAAAAAGTGGGAACATGAGCAGGAACATCCCACACCCAAATTTAAGTAAAACACAGTTAAAAAAAAAAAAAACAATTTTGTTGTTGTGATGTCCCACATCACTTAAAATTTTGTAGGTGACCCTTATCTGACACTCACATGTTATTATAATGGATTTTGATGAATGTTTTATTGTAGGTGGAGCCTTATCTGGCACCCCTTATAATGGATTACATCATATGCGTGTGAAACGCAAAGTATTTTTTGTTTTAAACAAATCATATGCGTGTGAAACGCAAAGTATTTTTTGTTTTAAACAAATCCTTTTGAAACTCATGGAGTCTAAACGTGTGTTTCTGTGACAGACGACTGATAAAGAGGCTCCGGGGCTGGTCCGCATGCAAACTCTGGCCTACTTGAGCGGGTTCCCAGCATCACTGAAAGAAACTGAGCAGCTCAGAGTCAAACTACCAGCTGTGGTGACCAGTAAAATCAAACAGGTAAAACCTCTCAAATAAAACAATCACTAGTATACAGTGTTCGAAATGACCACAAGGTGGCGCACAAGATCCATTAGAAAGACAGCTGTCTGCGTATGTCCAGTTTTACTCTTGTAGAGAACTTTTTAAGGCCTTAATCCATCAACAACCCCAATGAAGTTACTATATTTGTCTTATTGAACTATTACTTGCTGTCGAGCTGCATAACCGTTGCCCATCCATTGATCTATAAAATAATAATCAGTTTTTTTGTGTGTTGTGGATCTCAGTGTTTATCTCATTGGTTAGGGCAATGTTTGGGCTCCGTCCTGCTGTCTGCAGTCATGTGATAACAAGAGCTCAGGGTATTACAGTGACACTTGAGTGGACTGACGGTGGGGTTAACAGTACAACAACTGTTTGAAATGGCCTGGCGCCAGCCTGCACTTGGAAAAGGCATCCGGGTTTAGATGACCTTCTATCTCTACCTCTTCTCTATTTCCCCACAGAGCTCTGTACATCTCACAATACTTTATTTGTTTGCTTGTTTCATTTCTTTGCTTTGTACTTGCTTGCTTTTGTTTGTTCTTTCTCTTGTTTATGTTTGCGTTAGTTTATTTTTGCTTCTTTCACTCTTACCTTATTGATGCCTTTTGTTTGTCTTTGCTTGTTTTTGTTCTTCCTTGATTTTGTTTGTATGTGCTGTTGTTTGTTCTTGTGTTCATTCTTGGTTGCTTTTATTTATTCTTGATTGCATATGGTTGTTCTTGCTTTTGTTTGTTTCTTTTGTTTGATTTAGCTTGATTTGAGTCACTTTTGTTTGATTTCATTCGTTCTTGATTTTGTTCAGCTTTGCTTGTTTTAGTCTATGCTTTCTTTAATTTATTCTTGCTTCCAAGAGGTTGTTCTTGCTTTTGTTTGTTTCTTATGTTTGTCTTTGTTTCTTGTCTGGCTTTTTAATTAGCTTGTTTTAATTCACTTTAGTTTGCTTTTGGTCAGCTTTGCTTGTTTTAGTTTGTTCTTTGAATTTTTTTTATTTTTATTTTTTTCTTTAATCTTGTTTGCAAAAGTTTGTTTTTGCTTTTTTTTGGTTCCATTTGTTTTTTTTTTTTTTCCATTTTTTTTTTTTTTTTGTTGTTGTTGTGTGTTCTTGGCTTTTTTAGTTTTAGCTTGATTTCGTTCTAGTTCATTCTTGCTTTCATTCATGCTGCTTTCTTTTATTCTTGTATTTGTTTGCTTTTTCGCTTGCATACCCTCTGTAACTGTTTTGTCCTATTCCCTCCATCTAACAGAAATTTCCACAGCTCCACAACTTTCCTTTCATATCTTGTTCTGCTCATTATTGTATTCCAATCAGAACGATGGGGAGTCGTCTGTAGGGTTTTTTCCTTTTAGTATTGTACGTGTCTACATCCAAATGTGGGTCACGTAAGGCAATACAGCAAAGGATGAAGCTGAGGAACAGATAAAGAAAGAGAGAGAGTGAGCGAGAAGTTAAGTGTTGAGAGATGGCTTGTATTTATAGTGTGTGTTAGCCTGTTTGCAATGTTGATGAAAGCTCTCCCTTGACCTCTGTCCAGTGCACACACTGTTACACAAGAAATACTGCCAGTGAAGTGTGTGTGGGGAATCTACTTAGTTATAGGTTGGGGACAAATTTGTCACCAGACGTAAGCCAAATCTAGCAAATTGTCCCTTTGGGGATGTCCTCAAATAGAAAATCTATTCATAAATAATGTCTTAGGTATAAATACTCATACATTTTTGTTTTAGGGGTTTTTGTTCAGAATAGTTTGTTGTAATAAAATATTAACTAATTACGTCATTAACTAATTAAGCTTTAATCACTGATTTAGCCTGTTGTCTATATTGTACATAAAATATGCACCTATAAACACGAAAACTCCTCCCTTAACTATTTGGGTTCTGCAGGTTGTTTTTTCTCAATGTGATGATGGCAGTGTCACTACACTTCTGAAAAAGGCCTTTTCATTCAGCCAAAGCAGTGATGGCATTCCTGGAAACACATTTTCTATGTAAATGCTATTGATAGATATCTATTTTGACACTCTGTGGTCTTCTTTTGGCATTAACTGGAGGAATGGGAACGGTAACAATGAAGACCCTCTGCTTGTAAACACCATTGTGACAAGTGATGAAACTTGTTTTGAGGGAAACCTGATCGCAAACTCATCATCGCAGGAGTTTGGCTGCATGCTGGCAGTCACATGGCTGTGGTGTGTCTCTAGAACCTTCTGATAGAGGAAGTTAGAAATGATGGGAAAATTAACGTCATCCAAAAGAGTAAAAGTAGTATTATGCAGTTTACTGTGTGTGTGTGTGTGTGTGTGTGTGTGTTATTATTATGTAGGTTTAGCAGTGGCAAGGGAACGATTTGAAAAGGGCACAGATTATGGATCTGTGATAAGCAGCAATTAAAAAGTAAAAAAGTAAATAAGCATATTTGCTTAAATGGTCTGTGCTGCTGTGTGACTGTTTGTATATGTGTATATCTCAGTTGCAGCTGTACTCGGAGGCCAGTATTGCTCTTCTCCACCTAAACACAGCGGAGGATTTCGCTGACCTCACCCAGCAGGCCAAGAAGAACCATACCACAGAAGCACCTTTTATCACAGTCAGTCCGGCATACCTGTTCTGGGACCTTAGCGCCATCTCACAGGTGCACCTTTTACTGTAATTTCACACAAAAATTTAATCCAATGTGTGCTTGATAAGCGTTCACTTAACTAAAAAAATAAATAAATGAATAAATAACTTCATAATAAGCAGTCTTCCTCTTTTTCAGTCTAAACAGGATGAGGATGTTTCTGCCAGTCGCTTTGAAGACAATGAGGAGCTGCGTTATTCACTACGTTCTATTGAAAAACATGCACCATGGGTGCGGCACATCTTTATCGTAACCAATGGACAGATACCATCTTGGCTAAACCTAGATAACCCACGTATTTCGGTGGTTACTCACCAGGTGAGCTTTACAAACACTTGGATGAACAGTAAAGTGCTTACATTTCTAAACAGTCTCCAAAAGGGACGTCCTTGTTTATTAGCGTGTGCTATAATGCATTCTATTACTACTATTGGGTGTATATATGTAAAACCTACAGTAACTGACAAAGTCTTGTGTGTCTTGTTGTTGTTGTTGTTGTTGTTGTTTGTCTCTCAGGACCTTTTTCAGAACCAGACCCACCTGCCTACATTCAGTTCTCCTGCCATAGAGACTCACATTCACCGAATCCCAGGACTCTCTCAGAAGTTCATCTACCTCAATGATGATGTCATGTTTGGCAAGGATGTGTGGCCTGATGACTTCTACAGCCACTCTAAAGGTCAAAAGGTCAGAAAGACTGCCTCTGATCTGTCTCTGTAAGAAAGACTGTTTATTTGAACCGCATGTCTAACAGTTTATGCACATCTGAAGTAAAATGCACATTTAAAAGGGAAATTTTGCATGCATACAAAAGATCTATGAATGCATACTCTACTGTTCAAAATATTTGGGTTCTTTTTTAAAGAGATTATTACTGTTATTCAAAAGAAATGCATTGAATTGATCAAAAGTGGCAGTAAAGACCCTTTACATTGGTAAAGATTTCTATTTAAAATATATGTTCTTTTGAACTTTTTATTCATAAAAGGGAAAAATCCTGAAACAAATGTATCATGGTTTTCACAAAGAGCAGCACAGCTGTTTTCAACATTAATAATAATTAGAAATGTTTCTTGAGCAGCGAATGAGCTTATTAGAATGATTTCTGAAGGATTATGTGATTCTAAAGACTGGACTAATGCTGCTGAAAATTCAGCTTTGCATCACGGGAATAAATTATATTTAAAAATATTATTAAAGTAGAGACCAATTTTGGTTTTGTAGTATTAGTGAGCAAAAGAGAGTTTCAAAAATCTGAACTTTTGAAGGGAAGTGATTTATATTATTAAACGAATAATCTTTCCATTACAACTCATTTGGCCTTGTTAATCACCTGAGATATTTTCTCTGTTCACAGGTGTATCTCACCTGGCCTGTACCAAACTGTGCTGAGGGCTGTCCAGGCTCCTGGATCAAAGACGGCTACTGTGACAAGGCCTGCAACAACTCTGCATGTGATTGGGATGGAGGAGACTGTCAAGGTACTTTGACACCATCATTTCACCCCAGAATTACAATTCTGTCATTATTCACTCACCCTCAGGTTTAATTGAACCAGTTGCATGTTTCTGATCTCATCTTTATGGGATCATAACTTCTTGATTTGTCCTTGCAGGTACTGCAGGCAGCAGTCGCTTTGGAGGAGTGGGTGGTGCTGCGATTGGAGTCGGGCAGCCTTGGCAGTTCGGAGGTGGTCTCGGCGGATTGGGAGGTGTGTCCTTCTGTAACCAAGGCTGCGCTAACTCTTGGTTGGC
Organism: Cyprinus carpio; assembly: GCF_018340385.1. Classification (NCBI taxonomy): domain Eukaryota; kingdom Metazoa; phylum Chordata; class Actinopteri; order Cypriniformes; family Cyprinidae; genus Cyprinus; species Cyprinus carpio. Next base: position 13,501,529 of record NC_056600.1, read on the forward strand.
TGATAAATTCTGTGACCAGGCGTGCAACGTTCTTGCATGTGGGTTCGATGTTGGTGACTGCGGACAAGGTGAGTTTTGACCAGTTGTGATGTGCAGTGTCATTAAGAAGACTTAATATGACATTACATGACATGAAATTCCTGTCTAACTAATTTAATGGGCTGTTTAATGTTCCCACCAATGTCTAGTAGTAATTGATTGAACTAATTTTCTGTTTGTTTGTGCATTTTATAAGATCGTTTCAACCAATTGCACCTTGTCGTCCTTCGGAGGAACCAAACGCTTTACACCCTGCCTCAGGGAGAGCTCCGACCGTATTTTAGCTTCTCAGGCCTGGCTAACCGTGTGTCCGAGGCACAGGTCGCTGATAACCCAGCGCTCCGTCACACTTCTGTCGCCAACAAATGGAAGACCATCCACCTGCTGCTGCTGCCTGGTCACAATGCCACTCAGATCCACTACAACATCACCTTTCAGGGCGCCAATAACCATGACTTCACCATGACTTTCTCTGTAGCAGTGGATACCCGAGAGCTCCCCAAATCAAACGTATCCGCTCCGGTGCAGGAGAAAGACGAGGAGCCCAAGCCAAATGTGATGACCCCAGAACCAGTGGTCATGTTTGAAAATGTTCCCAAAGAAAAACAAAGCCCAAGAGTTAGAGAGAAAGCTCATGTTGGTGTAGAGACTGTACAGGTGCCTGCGTTAAATGAATCTCTTTTGCCTGAGGAAGTGAAGCTTGAGTTACAGAAGCTGAACGAGAAGCTAATATTAGGTGACATTACTATTAAAGGCTTTAATTTGACCAAAGCAGTGCTGCTGGGGCCATACAAAGACAAAGCTAAGCTTTTACTAAACAATAAAGTCTCTGAAAAACAAGACCAGGACATACAAGCAAAACACTCGAATGAAGACCAGAAGCCTCCTGTAATCAGTCAACGTCAGGATGAAAGAGCAGTGAGGGTAAAACGAGCAAATGAAGACGAGGAAAGAAACAAAAACTCTGAATTTCAACAAGGTGTAGCTCCGTCTTTTGTCCCGGTTCAGATTGATGGTGTTACACCGAAGGCTCAATCAAGATTGTTCGGGATAGAGAAACCCCTCGCATCTAAGCTTCTCGGCACTCTGATGGGGAACTTGTCTAAAGAGAGAGATTCAGAAAATGAAGCCCACCTCCGCGGGCGGCCAGTGGGTCGTAAACTCCAGTATTACACCTCCAGCTTGGACCGGGGTTTCCTTCCATGGGAGAAGAGGAAGTTCTTTCAGGATCTGCTGGAGGTGAGACGTGTTTCTACAGCTTTTAACTGAAGTCCTCTCATACATACAGTATACACACATACAGTGGGTATAAAAGTCTACACATACCTGTAGTAATTTTCCACCTTATATTTGTCCACTATCCAAAACATTAATGCTGTTTAATTTAAACCTGGGATTCAATGTATTATTTTAACCAAAACATTAATGCTGTTTAATTTAAACCTGGGAATGTTGACAGAGGTTAAAAAAACAAAAATTATATTGATATATAATATGATATAATATATGATATAATATTATTGATATAAATGTAGATAATTATATATTATTTTTTGTTATAGCAATAGATAAGACAAATAAATAAATAAATAAATAAATAAATAAATAAATAAATAAATAATAATTATTATTATTATTATTATTATTATTATTATTATTATTAATTACTAATCTCATCCTGCAGTGCCATTCTGTGGCCCCCTTGTGGGTTTTGGCCTCCTTGTTGAGAACCAACGTTCTAGATTATACAAAAATCCAACTGGTTCTTGTAACTGAAAAGCAGGACTTCTTGCAGCCACATTGAGTATTGCAATCTTTCCTGATCAGTGTATGTGTATCTTTGTATGTGTCTTTTTTTTTTGTGCATCACAGGAAGAAGAGCGTCTACAGAGTGAACTGCAGTATGCAGCTGACGGGACGGCCACTGGACGCAGGTTGCGGGACACTTTTGCTGATTCACTCCTCTAAACAAACACACTAATGAACACTCAGGCTACGCATACAAAATTTCCCGCAAAGTGCCCGCCCACATGCCTCACATGATTGACAGACTCATCATGCAGGAACTACAGGACACGTAAGAGTCCCAACACATTCACACAGACTTGTGTATCAATTTAATTTTAGTCTATGGATACAAAATTTTGGCCACTGAAATTTACAATTTTTTTTGTCTTGATATCTTGCTCCTTCAGCTTCCCTCAGGAGTTTGATAAGACCTCGTCCCACCGTGTGCGTCACTCAGAGGACATGCAGTTTGCATTTTCTTATTTCTACTTCTTGATGAGTGCGTTGCAGCAGCTCAATATATCCAAAGTGTTTGAGGAAATTGACACAGACCACTCTGGCGTGCTCTCTGATCGTGAGATTCGCACGTTGGCCACACGTATCCATGAACTCCCCTTAAGCCTTCAGGTACACACCACTTTTCTGCCACAGCATGGAGAGAATCACATGATTTTTACATTAGGAAAAAATATTTAATTTAAAATTTAGTATTTTAATGTAGTCTAACAATTTTTTTATATAAATTTAATTTTAAATGTCTATTTTATTTAAAAATAGTTTCATTTATTTTAATTTGAAATTTAGTATAATTTAATTTAATATGTAGTTATTTTTATTTAATATGTAGTCTACTTTGTTTGAATTTAATATGTGGTTTAGTTTAATTTGAAATACAGACAAATATATTTTAATTTAATGTAGTCTAATTTGTTTTTAAATTTGTCTGATTTATTTCCTTTTAAAATGTTAAAGTAAATTGTGATTTAATAAATTTAATATAATTACATTTATATTAAATATATTAAAAAACTTAAAAAATAAATAAACACAACAATAAAGCAGAAAAAATATGTACAAAACAGAACTTCAGGAAGGGGGTTTGTGAAGTGAACACAAGGCATGTATAGGTCTTTTTTTGTCACCACATGATTGTCTGTCTTACCCATCTGTTGAGGAAAGGCACATCTGTTTATTTGACTCTAAACAGGATTTGACCAGTCTGGAGAATATACCAATCAACAGCACAAACACACTAACTTCTAAAATAACTCAACCCCATAACCTCAAGCAACACCAAACTGTTCACCCCCCCCCCCAGGAGGCCTACTACGACCCCAGCATGGTGAGAGCCACTGTATACACAACTATACAAGTCAAATATTAGACTGTAAAACCTCACAAAACATCTATTAAGTGATCAACACCAGGCTGTACGCTATAAAATTGTCATGGTATTTGATGGTACTGTTAATAAAATCCCTGTTTTGATGTTCCTGCAGCCGCCCGTCACAAAAGGTTTAGTAATCCACTGCAAACCCATCACAGAGAGGATCCACAAAGCCTTCAAGGACCAGAATAAATACAAGTAAGATTTTCATTACCTTCCCACAAACACTTCAGCTGGAGCTCTTCAGCATCGGGACTGGGTTAGTTATGCAGGCTGTTGTTTTTTTTTCAGATTTGAAATTATGGGCGAGGAAGAGATCGCCTTTAAGATGATACGGACCAACGTCTCCCATGTGGTGGGGCAGCTCGATGACATCAGGAAGAACCCTAGGTTCGTTCAGGAGCTTTCGTTCCTGTTTTTTGCGCACTTTGGGAAGCCTTATCTTACTTTAAGCCCCTTTTTTGGCCTACAGGAAGTTTATCTGTCTGAATGACAATATTGACCACAGCCATAAGGACGCCAGCACAGTCAAAGCTGTACTGAGGGACTTCTATGAGTCTATGTTCCCGTTGCCCTCTCAGTTTGAGCTGCCCAGGGAATACAGAAACCGTTTCCTTCACATGACAGAGCTGCAGGAGTGGTAAGAATTTAGTCACAAACAATCATTCATTGCGTGTTTGTGTAGAAGACAGAAACTTACCCAAGCATTTAACAAAGACGAGTCAAACAGGTCTGTGTACATACCTCAGGTTTCATTACTGAATCTGAAGTATGAACAGAACAGATCAGGACAGACCAAGTCTGGTGGCAGTTTAGTGAAGCCCTCTATAGAAAAAGCAAAAAATAGTTGAATATGAAACTGTAATTGACCTAATCTACATGTAAAAAAAAAAAAGAAACATGTCGGAATAAAGGCGTAGCAGCCGTTAAACCGAAATAAAGCAGTTTGTTATGCTTGATAGCAGTGTAAAGAAAAACAATATCTATCCACATAAAACACCGACTTAAAAACTGAACTGCAGTCAAAGAATCATCATTAAATCTCCCTCATGTTGATCCAAACCTGCATGACTTCCAGTGGAACAAAAGATATTTTTAAGCAGTGTTGTTATTGTTAATAAAAACTATTAAAAACATGTTCATTAATGCAAATAAAACTGAAATAAAATAAATCAATGAAAATCGTAAATGTAATTTTGAAAAAATACTTTTTGTGTTCAAAGAAAACAAAAATAATGACTTTATTCAAAAATTTGTCTGCTATAGCGCCATTTGGAGAGTATCACATACGTAAACATAGTATGCTGTTCTGTGTCAGCAGCACCATAAGCAAATACGCTGTTTACGTTGTTTGTGTATATGATACTCTCCAAAATGGCACTATAGGGTGACGCGGAGGAGACGAATTGTTGACTAAAGTCTTTATTTTTGTTTTCTTTGCGCACAAACAGTATTTTCATAGCTTCGTAAAATTACGGTTGAACCCCTGATGTTACGTGGATTATTTTAACGATCTCCTAGCTACGTTTCTGAGCCTTGATCCTGTAAGGAACCTTGCTGTCTATGGGAGGGTCAGAGAGCTCTCGAAATGCATCAGAAGTATCTTAATTTGTGTTCCGAAGATGAACGAAGGTCTTACAGGTTTAAAACGACATGAGGGTACGTAATTAATTACAGAATTTTCATTTTTGGGTGAACTATCCCTTTAAAATAAAGTGGAAATTGAAAATATACAAATTAAAACTCTTTCAGAGTAATACATTTAAATACTATAATAGTGTATATATATATATATATATATATATATATATATTATATATATATATATATATATATATATATATATATATATATATATATATATATATATATAAAGAAAATACCGTTTTTTTTGAGGATTGTAATTGTAGAGTTAATGGGTACTAGAACTTTCAAGCCTCAAAAATGTATTGATTAAATTAAATTGATTTAAATGTTTAAAATTGCACACATATGTACAAGAAATGTACATAACACACTTATGAAGCCTCGATGAGGATGCAAAAATGCCATAAAAGTAGTCCATATGATTTATGCACTATAATTCAAATGTCATGTAATAGCTTTGTGTAAAGAACAAACAAAATTTTCAGTCTTTAAGCCTTTTTATAACTACATTTCTAAAAAACCTTGAAGACCATTAGGACCTGCTTTGTGTTTCATGGAAGAAGGCCATATGGGTTTGGAACAACATTCAAACAGCAGTGTTTACACCTGATGAGATTTCTAACATGTCTCCAAAACCTTTCGGATCATTAGTCCATAAAGGCTATATTTGGTTTTGTTGTAATGAGTTTCACAAGTCTGTTTACATTTAGCTGTGTGAAGTTGTGTGTGATTTATAGCCTGTTTCTGTTGCTTTACTCTTGTGAATACTGGTAAACGTTTATATGTGTAGCGTAATGTTTCTTCTGTCATCGCTGTTGAAGCTTGATAGCTACTCTGGAATGGGATGGGGGGCGAATTTTGCTGCGGCTTGTGTTTTTATGTATCTGTCGTTCCTTTGGAGGGTTAAGGCTGGAAATTATGACGTTCCTTCATGCTCACCACCAGAGCGTCTCTCTGTTTACACCCAGATGCCCCTTCCCCCCTAAGTCAATAGAGGCGTGTGACCTGAGGGCCAGGGTGTTATTTTTGGGCACTGCCAGGCTCGAGCTGCCCCATAGGCTGATTTTAAAAGCTCTTTGTCTGCAGATTGGCTCTGTCGGTGACAAAAGGGTAACGGACAGTGTTCCTCACAGAAGATGATGTCACCTTGTCACCCTCTCACCTCCGACAGCCTGCTACATGACATCAGAACTTGAGTCACTGTGAACTGTCACTCACAGTCTCGATAAATATACGGTTTTGAATCTGGCAAGAGTTAAGACCGCATCACCATTCCTGCCCTTGTATGCTGACAGCAGTGAATGAGCTCACTGTTACAATGCGGGCATGTTTTTAATGATCTATTATATTATTAATAATCTAACCTATTCATCTATTTATTTTTATTTTCCTTTTTAACAAAATTGTTTAGGAATTAGCTTGCAGCTTAAAAATAAAACATTTGCCCCAAAACTAGTGTATATTTTAGTATACATTATTATATTATATATTTGACATTGACTCTTGTATTTATAAAAGGCTTTGCAATTTCCTTCTCTTTTGGAGTTTCACAGCAATGAATTCTATACCTGGAGATCTATTCAAAACTTTTCAGTTCACTTCGGAGCAGCAGGAAAACAAAATGAAATTGTTGTGTATGAAATCCATATTTTAGCTACAGGGTTATCAATGTATAATGATGCTTGCTGGATCCAGATTGTGTAGTTCTAGCATCTACCATGTAACAGGCTAACTAGAGTTAATCTTCTGTTTCACAGGCGAATATACAGGGACAAGCTGAAGTTCTGGACCCACTGTGTGCTGGTGACGTTAGTCGTCTTCACTGTCATGTCATTCTTTGCAGAGCAGGTCAGTTCGGGTCAGCTTACATGTCCATTGTCCACTATCTCTTGTTCTTCATTTCACTTTGTCTCACACACACACACTGAGTCCAATGGAGTCTGGCTAGTCCCATTACCTTTAGCAATTAATATATCAAATTTTACCCAGCAGCCCCCTGTGTTCTTTTAAGGAAATGGTAAAGGCAAAAATATCTTCCTGATGATTGATTAACCATGCAGCTTGCAGCAAATTCACACTATTAATTGCGGGGTCAGGTTTCTGACTTTTGGAGAGGTTAATGGTCACGGTGACCTTTTAAAAGACCAGTGTGTCTTCATCTGTCCTTAGTGACAGAGCAGTAATGTGAACACTCACCAGAAGTACAAATATGGAGATGATACGTTATCAGTGGGTGCTTCCTGTAGAGGCATGTCATGTTTGGCTGCATCCTCATCCCTGACAGACACACATTAACTGGCTTAATAACAATTAACAATCTTCAGAACAGATTTACAGCCTCCTCATTAACTTGTTTAGCCACATCCTTTTTCTCTTGATGGAATTCCTGCTTATATGCAGCACTCATTTTTCGCATTATTATTTTATGTATTAAAATGCAATGAAACCAATCATTAATGTATTCATTAAAAAATATTTTTGTTATATATTATAAATGGTTTACAAATAAAAATCACATAAAATAAAAAAAAAAAAGACATATTCAAAACTATCTAATTAATATCTAAAAATATTTTTAAATCTAATTAATGTTTAAAAATATTTTTAAATGTAATGATAGATAAATTGAGGAAAAAAGTAACATAATTTTTATAGACATTTTACACATTGTTTTTCCATCCTTTTTAAATTGGGTTAAGAAAAATAAAAGTTTAAAGTTCACCAGCCACTTTAATTTTAATCCAATTTATAAAGGATTTAGTCAATGATTTATTTAAGTGCTGTTGTATTATTGCATTTAACTATAATTTTAAACATTATTTAAATGGATATAAATACATCTATTAATATGTCCGTTTGAATTTTCATTCACAATTTTTTTTTCTATTCACAGTTAACTGTATTTTCAAACATTTTAGCTACATTCTTATTAATTTATTAATTAATTAATTAATTAAAATACATGTTTAATTTGTTTAAACAATTAAACATTTGTAAATATGGATATATATATTTTTAAAACATTTATAAAGTTGAAAAGTGCTTTTTTTTTTTCTTTTTTTTTGCATAAATAAAATAATAGTTGATTTATTTTTATTTTTAAATAGCACTTCTCCATAAAGGGTGTGGAAAAAAAATCAGTTCACTTACGCATGTTTTTGTCAAACTTTTCTGAATCAATTATCAAAAAAACAAAACAAAACAAAACAAATGTAGTTAATTTATAAAGATGAATTAGAATCACATAGTTACTCTCTGAAGCTAAACTGGATACTGTTTTATTCTAGAATTAGTCTTTCTTTCTTCTTCCTTCCCTGTTTTGATCATATGTTGATCTTGTTTCTATACTGTATGTGTATCACAAGTTGCCCAGCAGCACTCATAACAGGTTTGGTTGACACTCCTTCCTCTTCTTTTTCTTTCTGTCCCTCAGCTGATCATGATGAAACGGCGGCTTTTCCCCAGACGCAGGGTCAACAAGGATGCGAACCCCGAGCGGGTGTGAGGTCATTCCTCTCTCAGAGGTTGTGTTGTGTGAATATGAAGTACCACAGCTGTACTTCTGTTAATGGCGTCAGATAAAATTTCCCATATGGAGGAGACTGGGTGAAGTTGATGAAGAAACTTCGAAGAGCAGGCCTCCTCCACAAAGGGGCGTTAGTGAGACACACTGCGGCCCTCGAGGCAAGCGACTTTCTCTCAGCCTGCAATCACACTCCAGGTTGCGTATTGAATGTGAACTGAACTCAATGGCCCAAATTGAGTGTGTTGCCATATTACCTTACAGTACATGTGTGAATTGTATTAATTTGAATTTTAATTTATAAGGGAATGTCAAGGGTAAGGGTTGTTGTTGTTCTTTCTCTTGCCCTCTTTGTCCTGTCTTTCCTTGCAGTGCCTTTCTTTTCCACATGAATGAATGTAGTGGATTCTAATGCACGGCTGGAACTTTTGGCCTTGCGTTTGGCTTTTTGCATTTGTCTTAATCTGTCTCTCACTCTTGCTTATTCCAAAGTGGCACACAATCTCCAGGAGCATATTTAAAACCGAATAGCAATCCTGATACTTTGAAATTTGGGCAAGGATCATCAAAAATTAGCCATTTCTTTCTCTTTCTCTTTTAACTGCATGTCGTTTTTGCTTGAAGTCTTTCACGTGATTGTCTCTTAGTGGGACATTTAAATACTGACTTTGTCTGAAATTCAGATGCCACCGCCTGTGGCCCTGGCGTGTAATAATGAACTCCTCACCTTCACTTGTCCTTTAAATGGAATCGTTTTTTGGCTTGCTCAGACGTTATAACTACTGACCCCAAACCTTTGCATAATGCTGTTCTGGGATGAATTTCCCTGTTTACTTTTATTAATTATGTAAGAGAAGACATAATTGTAATGTACAAGCCTATTTTGTTTAATTTTGAAAATGTATGTTGCTAAAATTCTGTCAAAATACACTAATTTTAGGTCTATAAATTACAACCAGGTGCCTAATTAAAAAACCTTTCATGAATGCATTGATATGCCTTGTTGTTTTGAAATGTCATTGACTGGGTTAATATTTATTGGTCAAGCAAATGTAGCTGTTCCTGTTGAGTCACATTCTTTGCTGTTTTGTGTCATTGATTCTTGCTTCCAGAAAGAGGAAATGTAGCTAATATAGTATGAAGATCCCAAAACACGTAAGAAATGGACGTTAGACGGTGCTCTATTCAAATCACACAACATTTATTGTTTTTATTAGCCCTTTGGAAGGAGATGATTCTAAGCAGGCAGAGAGTGCATCATAAAACAGGCTCAGAAGAGAAAACACCCCCTAAAATCCCTTAAAACAGTGCTAAAGGCAATGCCCAATAACTCTGTTTGTGCTCACTTGAAGCTCTAGGAAGTGCAACATACAACCAGGAAGTCTGAGCAAACTGGGATTAGGTGACTAGGGAGGGGGTGGCGAGATGAGTCTGTTTTTAGCACACAGCCACAATCCTTGACAATTAAGTTCTTTCAATTATTATTTTTGTTTTAAACAGGCTTGACTTAATTCCACACAAAATTGATTCCGATTATTAAAAGAAATACACTGTAATCACTGGACAATCACAAAAGGTTTACGTAAAGCTACAATGGCTGTTTGGGCAGTTTTCTTTTCTGGATCTTATTTTCTTCTATAAAGTGTCACATGATCTACGAATAGCTGCTTTTTTTTATCAACATTAAAAATTCTGAACGGTATAAAAGGTTCTGTGGTATAAACTATTTTTGGCAGTTTGGCGACTATATCAGGCTGAGAAATAGGTTTATAATACTTGCTTTTCTTTCTATGCATCAAATCAGACATATAAAAATGGGCCTAAATGAAATAATAGATATTACGATGTAGAAAATGGACTTGGTTGCCCAAACTGCAGTTGTAGCTTCCCTTTTTTGTTAAAAATTGACAAACATGATCAACCCCCCAAAAATGTTCCCTCGATTATTTTTTTGATTCTTTTGCTCATCTTTATCTTTGACCAAATTGAGGAAATGATTCTATGCAAACGTTTTTGGCCAATTCTAATTCAGCGTTTGATTTCCACACCGATTTTCCTTCTTTATCCTTTGAAAAAAATAATAACTATTTCTAATGTGTTCCTGCACAGAATGAACCATTTCAAGGCAAGGGCCGCCCTCTGGCCCCCAAGGCCGCATTTTGTACATTGTCTAAACTCTTTCTTTTGATGCAGTGATGTATTCTAGTGTACAGAAGTGTGGTTAGAAAACAAAATGAGCTGGTCTGGTCAAACCTGGCAAAACGTTCAGTTCTGTTAGTCTGTGATGGTCACACTGTCAAGGCCATTGCGGTTTTGGTTGGTGGGGCTCTCCTGCTCTAGGTTGAGAAGCGGGACAATGTCTTCATCCTTAGATCCCGCTTCCTCCTCCCGCCGGGCAAATTGTCAGTCTCTATGTGTGTGGCCCTGTGGGGTGATACTGAAAACCCGGATTCGCAGGTGGGAGGCGATTTGCAGGCACAGGCCTGTGCAGTAACGCAGCAGATCCACCAGGGACAGCACCTAAACATGGCGTTGGAGAAGAGACATGTTTAGTTTTGACTCAGAAAACATTTTGCTATATGGCGCATCTGAAAACGCAGTGGTTTGACCCACTAATGGTTGTGGCTCACCATGGCGATCCAAAGCACGATGTGTTCATCAATGTAGCTGTTGAAATACTGATTCAAAAAGAGGAGTCCAGGACCAATGAAGGCTGTGTCAGGAAGATGAAGCTCACTCTTGGTCATGTGTGCCACCTGTAGAAGAAAGCATACCTGATGCATTTTGGATAACTGTTATGTAAATGATGAAGGTCATGATTGCAAGGGCCAAATAACAATTTTGACTTCTTATATAGGAAGTCACTCACCACCAGCTTATTCGAGATCTTGGCGATGACCATGCCAAATGTAAGGATGTAAAGGCAAGGATGGTGCTCGAAAACCTGACTGGAGGACTTTTTAAAGATGATGAAGGCCAGAGAGAGGATGAGGCCGATGTGTAGACCAGGAGACAATACACTGGTGTCCTGAGGAAGACATGTTACTCTATCACCCTAAAGAGGTCACTTTTTTAACTTTGCCTTACATTAAATCTGGTAGCTGAGCTATCATAACCCAAAAACGTGACCTCAAAAGCAATCAATGCAACTGATGAGCCGTTCTTGCCCACGCCACGCTGGAAAGCACTTACTGCAACGGTTGAGCCGTTCTTGCCCACACCACCGTTTAGGATGACGTAGAAGTAGTTATAGGTTGAATACAGAAAGCCACCGATAATGCCAAGGATCGGGAAGGTTTGCAAATTCACACCAAGAACAGGGACCTGGGTGAAAGAATGAGAAATTAGTGTCTTTATCATGAGAGTAGCTGTTTGTGAGCAGGGGTGCTGGGAAGGGGCAGGGCTGAAGCTCTGAGCATGCTTCATAAAATGGGGAGAGGTTAGAAAAGATTCATGTGCGTGTTGACATCTGGATTTGTTTTTTTGTTGGTGTTTTTTTTTTGGCACATCTATGGGTGACTGGTAGCCATAGTAGTAGTTTTTACCTATATTTACCTTTTCACAGTCTGTTTGTCCTCAGAACATACTCAGAAATGGGCCTCTGACATGATTCACAGTTTTGGAGGATTTTACAGTTTTCTTCCTTTTAAAATAATTTTCTGACACTGTGTATACACTGGAAGCACCTGACTGCATGTCACATCGCAACTGAGATTATTACATTTATATTAAATTTAACATTAGAATGTTTTTATAGTGAATAAACATGCAAACAAACCAAAACTATTAATAAAAAGATATGTTCTATTTACTCAAATGTATTATTATTATTATTGTTGTTGTTGTTAGTATTGTGAATAAATATGTAAATAAACAAAAATATTAATAAAAGTGATTACACATAAATGTATTATCTTTGTTTTTATGAATGAACATGTAAATAAAAACTACTAATAAAGTATATTTATATTTGCTTAAATATATTTGATATTAGAATTTTTATTCTGAATATCAACTAATAAAAAGATGCAAAATATTTAGTCAAGTGTATTATTATTATTATTATTATTATTAATAATATTATGTTAGTGTTGTGAATAAACATATATAAAAAAATTATAATATGTGACTTCTTAGTTGAAATGTATCATTATTATCATTATGAATAAAAATGTAAATAAAAAATACTAATATAAGATGTGATATTTATATTTACTTCAATATGTTATATTAATATTTTATTATTCTTATTTTATTAATATATATACTGCATGCATAATTATAATTCAAGTCAATAATATTCTGATCGTATTTGTTTAATAAAAAGATGTGAAATCATGAGGAAAAAATAATTACAATATGTACTGATGATAGTATTTACAGCCCTAGTGTGAACATGGTTTAAAGCAACATTTTTAATTGATTGATTTTTAATTAGTAGGCCAGCAACATCACAAGATGGCTTTGATACAACAGTCATAAGTTATTTAAATATATATATATCAAATAAAATAGCAGTCAATCATTTGAAAGCACTTTGTGATTGGCCACAATGGACTCTTCCAGTGTAGACCGCTTCAGTGATCATAATGGGAGTGAATTTATAAACGTTGTGAACTAGAAAGAAACGTGACTGACGTACCCTAGTCTCCCAAAGACTCACTCCTCCAAATGCTGTCATCAAATACATGATTATGATAGCAATCTGGACTTCTGTCACGTCAACCCTGCAGAAAACATTCGAAAATACAACACAGTTAAAAAAAACATCACACAGACCGGTTCAGTAAATTCAATCGAATAAGCTGTAAATGCACTCACAATCCAAAGCGGAGTGTCCCGGACACGTATGTCTGCCACTGTGCGCAGAAAAACATGAACATGCCCACGAAGCCACAAAAAAACATCCAGTAAGGGTAAGTGCCGATCCCGCAGGATATACATGTCAACACAGCAACAATGTTGTTAAAGGGATACTCCACCCCAAAATGAAAATTTTGTCATTAATCACTTACCCCCATGTCGTTCCAAACCCATAAAAGCTCTGTTTTGGATGAAAACCTGGAGGCTTGAGACGCCTTCGGACACAATTTAAGATATTATGGATGGAAAACCGGGAGGCTTGAGACTGTCCCATAGACTGCCAAGTAAAATAACAGTGTCAAGATCCATAAAAGGTATGAAAGTCCGTTGTTAGAATACTACCATCTGCCATCAGACGTGCAATCTGGGTTATATGAAGCGACGGGAACACTTTTTGTAAGCGAAGACCCCCCCCCCCACTTCTATTCAATAATTCCTCTTTTTCTGTGATCTCTATAATCACATAGATGCTGTGTATGCTCTTCTGTGCCCCAAGGATGCGCTGTTTATGGTGGATATAGAGAGACACCGCTTTGATTTGAAATAAAACAGTCGCATCCTTGTGACACTTACAAAAAAGTGGTTCCCGTCGCTTCATATATAGTACCCAGATTGCACGTCTGATGGCAGATGGAGTATTCTGACGATGACTTTCATACCTTTCATGGACCTTGACACTGCTATTTACTTGGTAGTCTATGGGACAGTCTCAAGCCTCCCGGTTTTCATCCAAAATATCTTAAATTGTGTTAAAAAGACAACTTTTTACGGGTTTGGAACGACATGGAGGTAAGTGATTAATGACAAAATGTTCATTTAGGGGTGGAGTATCCCTTTAATACATACTACATGTACACATGTTAATAAACAACAAACGGCTTAACTGCTAATCAATAAAAATATTAGCTAGTGTCCAATAAAAAAACTTAAATATGATTATTGTAAATATATAAAAACTTGATTTTTTTTAAGCAGAGTTTCAATGGTGGGGTGTTGCTAGGTCGTTGTTTACTAGGCCAAAAACAAAAGACATTTATTTAGATCACTAACTGTATGTGTTAACATTAATGATGCTTAACGAAAACACTATTAAATATTACACACCCAAATGGTGAAAGGTTGTCTAGCTGGTTATACCTGTAGAAACGGCGTCACAGCCATGGTCAAAGAGCTCTCCTAGAGCTGAGCTGCTATTGGTCCGTCTGGCCTGCTTCCCATCAATGGCGTCCAGTGATTGGTAGATGAAGAGACCTAAGGCGCTGAGAAAGAAGGCCCAACCTGGAGCCTGGAAAGAGTAGATTTGAAAGAAAACATAAAGGCCAGTACACTGACATTGATAAAGACTAACTCAATTAGACCTGGTTCTTCTTGTTTGACTGGGCTCAAAGTCAAAGAGGCATTATAATTGTTCAAAATCATATTAAATGCTCTTTCTTGAGATTTGTTTGCAGTCTCTTTCATTCAACCTCTCAAGCAAGGTCTTTTGTGCCAAGAGAGAAAAAACTTTAGACTAAACTTTGACCTCTAACTGTAGATATGGATGGCTTGTCAAGGTTCACAAATATGGACACAAAGGAGCTGTTTTATCTCCTTTCCTGTAATAGATATGGTTATCACTGCTATTTTGCCATAATTTTGTTTGCTTTAGAGAGGCATTTTTGGAAAGAAGCACTTCAGCCATACATATTATTCAAAGGTAACTAAGCAGAGTGAGAATATTCAAATAATGTGAAAGGAAGGAAAATGCAGAGTAGCTACAAATGTGAAATGATTTAATTCCTTAGAGGAGTCTGGTGTAATTGACTGCTCTAGATTGTTGCATCCTTTGTTTTAGTGCTCAGTTTTTTGCCTATCTAGGACTAATTTTCAATTTTATTAATTTCATACCTTTAAGATTATGAAATTAAACTGGAAATATAAGAGTTGGTTGTTGATAAATTGTGGATAAAGTAAAATGTGATGTTATATCAAGGGCGTTGTTCATAAATCAAGGGCAATATAAGAGTTGGTATATTAACAGAAGTGTAATAGATAGAGTAACAGATGAAATGTGTTAAAATATGACCCTGAATAACTAATAGAACATTTTAAAATGACTCGTAATTGTGGATAAAGTAAAATGTGAAGACAAGGTATAAATTGTTATATCAAGGGCAGATTGAGTGTGTGTGTGTGTGTGTAATAGTTTGATATGGGCAAAGGTCCATGTGGCCTAGCTAGGTCGATTTCCCAGAGAAACTACATGCAGGCCATCTGGTTTCACTGCACATTCACAAAACAGAATAAACCCTCTGTGTGTTTGAGTTATTGCTTTAGTATTTTTCATTCCAAAAACTACAAAAGGCCTTTAATGTATCAAATAATGTCTCTGTTAAGTCTGCTACTGTGAATGTGATTCCTAAATGTAGCAGGTTTTTTGTTAGGAGAAGAGAACCCACAATTTAATATCAGGCCTATGCCGTTAGGTTTCATGATTAATGATGTACAATATAATTTATATTATTTAGATATATTTATGCTAGATGCCAAGTTATCATTTGCATTATACTGTTAGTTACTGAAGATGATGCGCTATAATTGGTTGTCAGATAAAATGTGGGCCTAAACAAGAAGTATATGGCATCAAGGATGCATTTATTTGATAGAAAAAACAGTAATATTGTGAACTATTATTACAATTTAAAATAAAAGTTTTCCTATTTTAAAGGGATAGTTCACCCAAAAATGAAAATTACCATATGATTTGCCCTAAAGCCCTCCTAGGTGTATATTAAAAAATGTGACCCTGGAGTTATATTAAAAAATGTGACCCTGGAGCACAAAACCAGTCATAAGTAGCACAGGTATATTTGTAGCAATAGCCAACAATACATTGTATGGGTCAAAATGATTAATTTTTCGTTTATGTCAAAAATCATTAGGATATTAAAGGTGCACTAAGCAATTTTTGAAAAACGCTTTTGACCACAGTGTCGGACCGTGTCCCAAAACACACTTGCAGTCAGTCAGCAAGGGGTGTGTCTTTTTATGATAGAGAGAAGAGAGTGCTCCATTTGAGTGTACAGGACGGATATTAGCAAATCGACTATAATTAGAGAGAACTGGAAGATAAAAAGAGGAAAACATCAGAGGAACAAAACATTTGAAAAAAAGGGTAACGATCAGGCAAGAGGTAGGACCCGTGTAAATATTGGTAGTGCTGTCAAACGATTAATCGCGATTAATCGCATCCAAAATAAACGTTTTTGTTTACTTAATATATGTGTATGTACTGTGTACATTTATTATGCACATATAAATATACACACATGCATGTATATATTTAAGAAAAATATGTTACGTTTATATATGAAATATATTTATATATGATATAAATTACATGAATATAAATATACATGTAAATACAGGTAAATATTTTCAAATTATATGCTGTATGTGTGTGAATTTATTTATAATATACATAATAAATATACACAATGCACACACATATATTACACATAATATTTATTTTGGATGTGATTAATCGCAATTAATCTTTTGATAGCACTCAATATCAGAGCAGCTTTCCAACGGTGGAGAGAACTGGAGGGAAGGCCTGGAATCGGACGCCGAGGTTGCGTTGTTTTTTTGTGATAGATGAGTAACGTTGATTTTGCATTGTTTCACACAACTTATCTGTGTTGGCTTTTGTTTGAATATGCTTGTTTGTCATCCTCGCTTGTTTCTGCATTCGTCATTGCCAGGGTTGTGTACGTACATGTGGGGTGGAGATATCAAAATAGGGGCGAGGACCTGGGCGTGTTTGTTTTGGTGCTTTCAAATATCAACACTGTTTGGCAAAAATCGCTTGGTGCACCTTTAAGTAAAGATCATGTTCCATGAAGATATTTTGTAAATTTCCGATTAGTAATATGCATTGCTAAGAACTTAATTTGGACAACTTTAAACGCCATTTTCTCAGTATTTAGTAGGTTTTTTTTGTTTTTTTGTTTGTTTGTTTTTTTTGCACCCTCAGATTCCAGATTTTCAAATAGTTGTATCTCGGCCAAATACTGTCCTATCCTAACAAAGCATACATTAATGGAAAGCTTATTTATTCAGCTTCCAGACAATCTTTAATATATTTAAAAAATGTAACTTATTCCAGTGATGACAAAGCTTAATGTTTACAATAAAATTATAATTACGTGACAACTTATTAAACTTGGGAAAAATCCTCTTATTTGATTATTAACTAATAAACTAATAAAAGCACCCAAAGCCATACTGTAGTAGTGAATATCAGCACAGTTGTGAAAACCTATGGTGCTGATATTGAGCACAGCAGCACTCTTCATGCAAATATTGCTTAATTATAATAACTTTATAATATTATTTGTAATAACTGTATTATTACTATGGCTGCTTGAGCAATTCAAGCATCTCTGGGTCAAAGTTCACTCCAAGCCCCCTTTGTCTGTGTTCCAGTCTGACAACAGGTGGGTTAAAGTTCAGCAGCAATCTCCAGAACTGCATAGCAATAAACAGAGGAATCTGGACTTTGTCAGTGGAGTATAGTCTGTGATTCTGGAAATATGGCACAGGTTATGTCCACACACACTGTGACATGGGGTCACAGTGCTGCCCGGAGTCAAATAGAGAAGGTCAACAGCTAAAATAACAAATAATAATCTGCATGGTCTGCACAGTCAATAAATCTGATAAAGCAGCTGCGTGCAGTGCGTCATAATACATCAGTGTCGTCATAACGTGAATCAATAAACCAATGCGCTAAGAAACCGTGACCAGAAATGCACAAATATGAAGCCACGAAACGTTACTTTAATGTATTTACAGCCGTCGTTCAGCACCACCGAAACCAACGAGGTTCGGAATGTGTTTGTTTATTCTTAAAACTGACGTGGCAGGGGATTTAAATAGAACGAAACACGTCACGCACACGTTCACTCAAAGTTCCACTCGCGTCTGAACTCACCTCCTCCGTGGCGGTGGGACTGTAATACACGAGAATGACCGTCGTTAATATGTTTATAAGGAGTCCAATGATGGTCAGCGTGTTCGGCGCGACCCACGTCGGGATCTGCTGGACCAGCCAGTTCCAGTATATCTGGCAGGGCGGCTCGAAGAGAGAGCGACCGGCCGCGCTGTACTTGTGTTCCTCCAGGCGCTTGAGCTGGACAGCTGACAGCGGCTCCGGACAAGCGCACTGAGGCATTATGATCGCTCTTTTGGCAGGGGCAATGCAATGTTTTGGTCCGAATTCCCAGGTGTCCACTTAGAAGAAGGCATTAGCATGCGGCGGTTACGTGTGGAGAGTCATTTTTGATAAGCGGAACTGACGGTCTCATCCGTTCCTAATATCTAAGAGCAGATAAACCGAGAGGCACAGGAAACTGCGCTCCGGAAGAGGACGCAGCCGGGAAATTTGAACGAGTGTTGTGCCGTGTCTGAACACCAGGGGCTTCTTGGGGCCTATTTTACTTTATTTTTTTTCTTCAAAACCGTTCTTAACTTTTTTAATTCAATTACATAAAGATAGATTGGTTTAATTTGAATATGAATTGTAAGACTGATTACCCCTTGTCAATTGCTAGTTGGTGAAGTTTGTTCTTAAGACACAGTCTTAACATAGTGACTATGTTGATGCAACTGGCCCCAGGGATGTTGACATACTGATTTATATTACTGGAAGTCTAGATATTGTTAACTAAAACTAAAGCTATTAAAAAATCGTTTTCAGTAGTTGAAACTAAGCAAAAAATGAAATATTAAATAAATATTAGATGAAAAGCTTAAAGACATAAATGAGAAATCTTGCTTTTAGCAACTTACTGAAATATGTTAAATTAGTAAAATGACTGGAACTAATTTGAAAATGTTTCTATTTAACTTTAAATTAAACATCCTAATACTAATGACAAAAAGCACATCAAATTACTATAACTTAAACTAAAATTAAAAATATATATATACAAATAAAAGCAAATTAGAAATATTAATAAATACTAAATAGAACATAAATAGCACTGATTCCTGGGGCTAACCAGTTTTTCATTAATTGCAGATCATTACAGGATATAACATTGGCAAACCATACTGTCCTTATTTATCATTGTATTAGACGTGTTTATTATGTTGTTTTACGATTCTTTGGTGTGTCTCAATTCTATGCCCTTTTGTAGTATAAATATTGTGTTCACACTGAAAATTCCCAATGCAAATATCCAGATGATGCAAATAATTCACCTAAAAATAAAACAAAAATAGTATAAATATTGTTCACACTGAAAATTCCCAATGCAAATATCCAGATGATGCAAATAATTCACCTAAAAATAAAACAAAAATTGTATAAATATTGTGTTCACACTGAAAATTCCCAATGCAAATATCCAGATGATGCAAATAATTCACCTAAAAATAAAACAAAAATGTCATCAGACATAGATGACAAAATAACCATTTAATGTATAATGTGTCACTTGGGACACAATGTCTATTTAAAATGGTGTACAATTTGTGCACAGACATTTATAGATAACTCGACTTGCATTTCCTAATGGAAATTCCAGTGCTTGCAAGGCTGCAAAATAATAGGGTTTAGTCTTTATTAAAATATATTTAGAAATTATTTTTAACATAAATATAGACGGAAATAGAGATGCACAGTGTTGCCCAATCTTGCTGTCTGCATCAAAATAATATAGGCCTTTAAAACAAAAAAGAAACCGTTGTTTTCATACAGAAGCATTTATTCAACTGTCATGCTGAAATGAACACTGGCATGTACCATTAAATATCCTTAGACCAGCGCAACATTTTATGTAACGTTCAGATCTCGTCTCATGACTGATCTGATAGTTGCACAGTATTGATATTGCATACTTAAGTGGATTTCAGTACATTCAGTAAAGAATGAAGGAAAGGGGCTGGGAAAACTCAAACAAGAAAACAAAACAAAGACAGAAACAGCAAAACCCAGACTTGTGCTCATTTCGGACCACCCATGTCTCCCAAACCCAGAAAAACACAAATGAACCACATTACCATATCTGTAACTGACTGCTCTAGATTTTCCACAATAAAATGTCTATTTGTGATATATTTTGAAACAACCATCCAGTTTACTGAAGTCATGCATTTGAGTTCCAGTGGTATTTCTTAAAACACAGCTTTACCTGATCGCACAGTGACAGATGCAGAGTTTTCTAGAACTATAGAACCATGTCTGAACACAGCATACCATGCCAAAGTTTAGACACATGTGCTATTATTTGTAGTAGTGACATTGATTTCTGGGTAATCATTGGGTGAGTCAGCCCTCAGATGGATCCCTTCTTCTCTGACTCTGACTTCTCAGAGGTCTTAGACTCGTTCATGTACTTATCAATGAGGTGTAAAGGAACTCCTCGCTTCATCAGCTCAAAGAACGTAAAACCTCCTGAAAAAGGGGAAAGATAGACGGTCAGAGTGGTGACACTGAAAACAATGACATTTTAAATTATGTATTTGTTCTTCAGCCTTGAAAGTATTTGGTCATGTAAGCCACATTTAAAAATGTCTAAATATCTTTGCACTATATAGCAAAATATCACCTAGTGATACTTAGTGATCATTTGTTTGAAGATCACTGCCCTTTACCATACTAAAAATAAAATAAAAAATTGAAATAATATACTTTCAAAGAATTTATTTCAGTGTAAACTGAATGCAATGTTTCCTGGTATTCTGACATTTAATTACATGTTTCTTGCATTAAATTAAAATCTATAACAGTAAATATGTATATTAAATGCAATTAGTTGAACTTAGTTATATAATATTATAAATAATTATATAAGTGACATAATTTCATCTTTATATATAATTTCATAATTACATCTTTTGTCTAAAAAAAAAACAAAAAATGTACTTACAAAATAATCACTGAATGTACTGACAAAATATTTTTTTAATGTAATTTCTATTGAAACTTTTATGAATTTAAATATATTTGAAATTACACATTTGTGAAGCTGCAATTTAGTACATATAAAACATATTAACATTAAATGTCATATTAATTAGCATACACCAGTAAAAATTATAACCAAATAGTTTATATGTGTTTTAGTGTTATCAACACTTGAAAATAAGTGTACTTCTTTAAAGCACAACATATGATTATTAAAAAATAATGATTAAAATCTGCTTTATAGTAAAATGTTTAATTTCAAAGTGCACTGTTTAAAAATGCACTTAAGAAACACTCTCTTTAAGTACACTTAAGTGGGCTTTTATTTCATTATTATATTATATTTTATACATTCTTTTAAGATTTAAAGTACAGTACAAGTGCACAGTCAATACAATTAAGTGAACTCATTTTTTACAACGGTTGGTTTGTTATTTTCTAATATAAAGACATTCAAGATTTTAAGTGTGACTTAAGTGTCCAAAAACCTTTTAGGCCACTATATACAGAGAGAAGAGGTAGAGACAGACAAAAAGTGTGGAAAAGAGGAGAAGGACAACATTGAAATCAGGACAGGAATTTGTCAGTGTTCGGCAGGTGCAGCACAAATGTTGAGAAAGTGAGTTCAATCATCTCTGCAAGCTTTTACAGCTATTGAGGCGCTCATAACTCATTTCATCAATGCGTATCTTGTCATTGCTTGCTGTAGCATGTTGAGCTGCATGGACAGTTTGTTGAATGTGCTCAAAATTAGGCTGCATTATGCAATATGACCACAGTTATAAATATACAGAGCATATGTTCACAGTGGAAGCATTTGCAGAAATAAATAATTAAGTGTTTCTTGAGGAGGGATGCTAGTCTTGACTTTGTTTTGAATCTGACTGCATGGTCTCAAAGGAAAGAGATACCTCATCCTATTTTGTGATCGTTTTTATTTTTTTTTCTAAAATTGCTAGGCTTTAACTTCAGCAAGTTTACACTCTGGTTTTTCTATGCATTTTCATATGCAAAACCAGCCTGTAACTTATTTATATATGTAACAAGTAAAGTAGCATGTTACTTGTTACATTTATTTTGTCATTTAATTAATTCACATTACTTTTTCTATTTATGAATTTACATCTGAATATTCTCCACATACTCATATTGGGAGGAATAGGGATATAAGGTGCACAAGTATTTTTGTTTGTTGTAATATGTGTGTGCATGTTGGATATTGGTATGTCATGCTTAACTGACGTAGAGAGCGCAACATTTCTTTTCACCTACAAGATGATAACTTCATAATAATGCTGGTAAATGAAAATAAAAAGTCCTTTTGTGGTATAGTCTATGTGTCATTGCATGCAAATTATGTTTGGGGGGAACAAACACAAAGTAGCACATCATAAAATAGCATTTCCAGTGTAAAAATGGCTGCAAGCCAAGCATAGTGCTTCCTTTCTGGAGAAGAAAGAGTCTCGGTTAGATGCTGTTGAGAAAAAGTAACAAAAAAGTAATTTAGCACATATTCATAATTAGTTTTTATAAAGAGTAGCGCAATATTGTAACATTCCCTGATACTGGTTGACTTTGTCAAAAGCATGCACAGTATCAATTCTGTATGGATAAAGCAGTTTAAATTTAAACTGGTTCTTGGAGTTCTTGTAGAATCCTGTAAAACATTCTCCAGTCAGAAATATATATTTTTTTTAATTTTAGGGCATTACACACCAGCAAAGAGCAAAAGCAGGATTATTGGCAACCAAGGGATGCAGAATGAATGAAAAATAAGCTTCATATGCCCAAAACCATATGAAAGCTTACCTTGAATGAGAACAACATAGTAACTATTCCTGAGTGATGACTGGGGGAGAAAAGAAAATACGGATTAAATCCAAAGTTAACATGAGGGAGTTTATATGTGGCCTCAGGGTACATCGCTGACTTAGTCATTACAGATTTAACATGAAGGAGTTAAAGGACATACCACAGTCTACCAAGAGGGAAACACAAAAATATCAAAATATTACAAAATATTAAAAAAAGCAAGCAAACAAAACAAAAAACAAACAAACATCGTCTAATAATAGAATATTTTATCAGGTCCAGGATTTTTCACAGACCTGTTAAACAATGTCACTGTGTGTTTTGCAATCTGTTGCATTATGGGATGTGTGGTCCAGTGGCAGTGGTGAGATTAAATTGCTTTGGATTTGCTGCTGCATGCTGTTGCAAATTCTCAATTTACGCTAGTTATGCTGGAGCAACAACATACTGAAATGGTCATATTTTATTGAGAGAGGTCTTGCAGAAAGATCATGGCTGCACACACTCTACAAATGTAGCTGTAGACAAAAAAAAAATCTACATTTTTATCTATATTTATCTTAAGTTTTTATTTTTAGAATATTTTAATAAAAAAAAAATATTAAAAAGTAGAGATCAATAGCTCAAAATAGCTTCAAATGTAAATGGCATTAACATGACATTTACTATTAATGACATCTATTTTATTGGACATGATTGCTGATTGGTAGATATTTTTATAGTTTTTTTTTTTATTATTATTATTTTTATTAAATCAACCTGATATGATGTTTAACAATGTAAAGTCATCTTTAACCTTTTTATGGTAAGACTTTATTCTCATTAATGCTCAACAACTGAATAACTGTGAGTGCATTAATGCGTTAATAAAATTTTCATTAGATTGTAATTAAATACTTTGATTGAGAGCCTTAGTAATAAAAATTTTTAATATTATAAATTAATTTAAATATTTATACTGTTTAAATGCCATGCTGGCATATTTGTTTCTGTTGCAGAAAAGAAAAGAGTCATGCCATAATAAAGGCTTTGTTTGTTGTATAAACAAAAAGCTGCACAGTACCACTAAGAAGTGCAGAATATGAACAAAAAGAATAATACATAGAATAAATATAAATGAAAGGAACGGATAAAGAGCACTGAATCATTTACCACATGGCTTCCAAGTTATACTTACCCAGAAAATCCACAGAAGACACTGAGAATGCTCATATTACCAGTTTAAAAACTGATCTTGTGCATATTAATTGGTTGGTCGGCAGTGAATACAGTGTGTAGGTTGGTAAGGAGCTCTTGACAGGCTATTCCTCTTCAATAGAAATCTAGTATAATATGCTGTATTGAATCAATTAATTAGCCATACAGTACATCCTCATAAAGCAGGAATGCAAGATCGGGGCGCCCAATCCTGTTCCAGGAGATCTACCTTTCTAGAAAATTCATCTCCAACCCAGATCAAACACAGATCAAGCTGCTAATTCCTATCAGAAGCACTTTATAATTACAAAAAAGTGTGTTTGATCAGGGTTAGATCTGAACGCATGTAGGTCCACACAGGTACCCCTGTGCTAGATGACCATTTTAATGCACTTACCTTTGACCTCTAGTTTGCAGTCCACCTGAGCCTCTCCGAGGTCATTGACAGCCTTGCAGGTGTAAACACCTCCGTCAAATGGGCAGGGCTTGCGGATCTCAAGCGTACACACACCCTGGTTGCTGAACATGCGGTAACGTGGGTCGTCTATGATGGTAATCTTGTTTTTCATCCAGATGACCTTAGGCTGTGAGCAGTAACGGAGCATAGTATGAGAACACAGTAAACAACAGATAACATTACTGGTGAAGAGGAACCAAATCAACATCAATCCATCAAACACATGGAGTGAAAACTGCTACTCTTCTCACATGTGCTGGTTGCAGTAGAGTATCGAGTGACAGAAAGACAATATGATCCAGCGTGTCTGTGCTCAAAGATTATAACTAACAGGTGCTGTTAAGCCCATTGGGACACTCGCAGGTCAGGCCTCAAAGAGCTAAATACAGGTGTAAAGCCATGGGCACATGGTTGGAGCCCAGCAGAATCAAAGACTTTCTCTGAACTTGAAAGAAAGAGGGCGATATGCATCAGAACCTTGTGTCAGCCAATAGGTTTTCATGGGTTAATTGATATTCATACATATTTTTTTCAATATGTGTCACTTTTTAGTCCCTTTTATCCGCACTTCAGATCACTTAGCAAGGATTGAGTTTCTCTTGACCCTGTTTTTGTGCTTTATCAAATGACATAGTAAGTGATCAGGTGTGATCTAAATTGAAGTGTGTTTGAATAATTAAATAAACATGCAACATGGACTTACCTGTCAGAGCAGGTGTCAGAAAAAATCATGAGGCAAAAGAACACATTTGAGGTAGCTTTCTAGTGGGGTGTCCTGTCAGTCACCTACCCGAGGATTGGCGCGCACGCTGCAGTTCAGGGTGGCATTGTACCCAGCGACAGCGAAGGTGTTGATAAGCGGCTGAGTGAAAATGGGCGGCTCTGTGAAGTCGCGGTCATTATACTCTGGGATTTTCAGTTGCAAGCCTGATTGAGAGTGAGAGTGAGAGGAAGAGCGGGAGGAAGAGGAGGAGGAGGAAGAGTGAGAGGGGAAGGGAGAGTGGGACTTTGCATGATACGAGCCGAGAGCTGTATCATGGGGGAATTTCCCTTATGTGATGAGGAAGAGACAACATTTATCATCAGCATTGGCAAAGCGCAACACAAAGTCTGTTAAAGATATAATCTGCATTTGGTTATTGTCACTCCAGTAATTTGTGGCAAATAAACAAATCTTTGTGGTTGTAGCATATAGGGAAAGTATATGTAGACATATCAGGTAGAATCATCAAATTTGTGAAGCTACTACAAATTGCAGATCATATCTTTAACACTCCCTTGAGTCAAAACTCCTGCTTAAAGCACAAACCTTGATTAGCCTTGATCAGTTCATATGCTAAACTCTTCAGGAACATGTCACAATTTCAGTCAAGTATACCAGACTAGAATTAGCATTTCCCAAACAGTGTTATTTTAGGACTATTTATAAACTATTATAGTCTTATTGATGAATTATTTTGAATTATATTTCATAATTTTTTTTCAGTTTTCATTTCAATTTCAGTTTAATATTTTAATACATTTTCATCTAATATTTATATATATTATTTCTGCTTTGTTTCAATTAAATTTTATTAGTTTTTGCTTTATTTAACAATAACAACACTGGTCCTTAATTATAGTATGTTAAACAGTTCTAAATTTCTGCTGGATTCTGATGTTTGCATTTGTGCTAAAAAGCCCATATTCCAATAAAAGTGGTATTCCATTAAAAACAAAAACCAAACCAAAATCACGTACTGCAGCATTGAAAATTATTTAGACAAGCAGTTAATTTAAAAGGAGAAGAGCGGAGCAGAGCTTTACCTTCTTTCACGATCAGAGCACTGTCTTTAGTGGCAGTGGCACTTTCACTTAAGCCCACCATGTTCTCTGAGTAGATCCTGAAGAAATACTCATTACCCACCACCAGATCTGAGATTGTGATGCAGGTACGATGGTAGTGCTCTATACACGTGTACCACTCCTGTGACACACCCACACATGCTAATCAGTCTTTTTGTCCTCTTAAAACTTAAAATATAAAAAATACAAAAAAAAAAAAAAAAAAACATAAATATAAAAAACCAAAAACAAAAAGTAAAGTAAAAATCACTATTACATTACAAAAGAATTACATTATTGTAAAAAACAGCAAATTATATATGTTTGAAATCAGTGTTGAATATGAGTATCATAGAAGTACAGTGAAATTTTTTCAGACCATTGTCTTTTTATCAGCTTTCTGAATGGTGTAGCCTATTATGGGTGCATTGCCGTTGTCCTTGGGTGGGTTCCAGTCCAGTGCTACATTATTCCCCCAGACCTCTTCGATCTTTACAGCCTGTGGTGGGCCTGGAAGATCTGGGACAGACAAAAAAAAAAAACATTCATGCTTCGATGGATAGAGAACATGGTGGACTAGCTTTACATCATGTATTTCTCAGAAGCATTAGCACAATATATTGAGCATTTAGCAGTGTTGGTATTATTAACCAAAACTGAAACACTTGCATAATTGAAATTAATCTGAAACAATATTAAATAAATATTACGTAAATATCAGGTGTTTAATAAATTAGAAATGTCACCTTGACAATGAACTTAAGATAAGTTTAATTTGAAATACTAAATTTACTTCAAAAACTGAAATAAAAATAAATTTCAAATACAAAATTGCATTTAATTCTCTTTTATAAAAATAACAAAATTGCTAAAACTTAAATGAAAATCAAAATCAAAATTAATTAAAAATATAAATAATATAACAATGTTATATAAATTATACTAAAATACACTGTCAATATTATAGACGTAATAAGAGTTTCCTTTCAAAACATTTGACCAAAATAGCATTTTATTTAACTAACCAACTATCTGGATGTCCAGCACGTCCCTATATAAATCACCACCCACTACTACGCTCAGTTCGTATTTTCCAGAATGCTTGCGCTCTGCTTTGCGGATGAACATGATGCTGTCACAATCTGAGTTGCGAATATTGATGGTTTGGTCAATCGGCTGACCCTCCTTCAACCAATTGACTTTTGGCCTTGGTTTACCCTAAAAAGACAAAAAAACATTTTGAAGCTTTTCTTTTGTGACCCAGAGTGGAGGAATTCGTTCGAGGGTTTATCATCATGATCCGTTGACTCACCACAAATGGCACGACGAGGTTGACGACTTCGCCAACCTTTCGAATAAACGTCTGCTTCAAATGTCGAGGTATGCGAATCTTAGGAGGCTCTGCCAAACAAACAAGAGAGAATTACTATAATCGGCTTAAAGCATCTTTATAACCGTAAATAATTATTATTTATCTAAACTACATATGCTATTAGTTTAAATACACTGTGAAATGTGGCTCTCACCGATAACCTCTTTGACCAGTATGGAGTGTTGGGTTGTTCGTGGTGGACTGGCCCCAGCAGCATTTATGGCCTTGACACGCACCAAGAGCTTGGCCTCCACTGGCAGACCAGTTATAGTGTACCTCGTTTTTTCAATCAGCTCTTTATTAGCAAGTATCCATTCGTCAGCTGTCAAATACAGTATTGTATAAGCACAAACACACATGAACACCCACCAGTGGAGAACGCCTTATGCAAGCATACACTATATGTTTTTAGTCTTACTTCCTTCAATGCAGTATTCAACTTGGTAGCCATCAAGTCCAGCGGCACCGATGGTGTCTGGGGGTCTCCACTTCATGGTCACTGTGGTATCTGTGACATCATCCACCACCAGCATTGTCGGTTCACTGGTCACAGCTAGTAAACGTATTAAATGAAGGAAGTGATTAGTGTTGCTGAATACTTTCAATACATTTTCTAAACATTGTACATTTTACAGTATGTAAAATAACTAGTGTAAAAAATTTTAAATGCATCCTTTAGTTATATAATTTCCTATTTTTATTTTCCCTCTCGACTTTGCATATTTTGTTCTAAAATAATAGCTATAAATTTTTTTTAAATGCATCCTTAGATACATGATTTATATTATTTCTATTTCTAAATTTTTTATCTCTTTTTATTTGCCTATGTTTATTTAAGATTAATATAATAATAAGTGTACACTTATTAATGTAATAATAAGTGTATGAATGTTTTTAGCCAATATTTCTGCAGATTTTTTTTCTGAAATTACTAAAATATGTGTGAAATACATAGGTATATTTTCTCAAATTCAGCCTCAGATGCTTAATTTTTTTCCACATTTTTTCTCTTTTTACTTTTTAATTATGTAATAATTAGTGTTACTGCATGTATTCAAACAATATATTTGCATAATCTAAAACCGTAAAAATATATATTTCAAATGTGTCATATCATTAATGACTTATTAATGTACTTATTTGACATACTTATTTCTTACTCTTAGATGCATAAATTAATTTTTTCTATATATATATTTTTTTTCTCTGTTTGTTTCGAATAATATAATAATTAGTGTTACTGAATGTTTACAGCCAATATTTCCCATAATTTGTTCTGAATCCATAAAAATAAAAAAAAATCAATACATACATACATGATTTCTATTTGTTTTCTCTCAAAATCTATACGTTACACTATTGCCACTGTGACCCTAAATTATTTGAAATCAAGCTTTAGATCTTTCTGGTTGAAGGAACAATTTATCCAATTTATAATTTCTTCTTTTTCTTTATTTGTTCATTATTTACTAATATTCCACATTTTTTCCCCTGAAGCACACACAAACACCAGTGAGATACCAGTGAGATCTCTCATATCTCACTGGCATGTCATGAATTTCACAAGGGTTTCTGGTTAGTCTAGACTCTTCTATTCTTACGCAACTTTTCATGTCTAAGCTGTGACTGAAGCAGAGACTGTGTCTGATCTCATAACATTATAATCCGCAGAAGGTTTGGCAGCCATTATAAAGTCGTGCTCAGTATCTTCTAAATCTCAGGCCTGTCCTGTGGATGTCACAGACCGAATGTTTTGGATGCTGGTGTGAGCACATCAACACCTGTTGCATAAGAAAGGGAACGGAAAAGCTCTGGTGTCTCTGCAGTGTCTTTGTCTGACTTAATGGGATATGTGTAAATGATCATGCTGTGTGTTATGTTACATAATAGACACAGCGCTCATGTCATAACTGATTTGAAGAGACACAAAATCCCATTGATAATTCAGATGGGCCACTGGTGTACTCACCCAGAGGAAGGAAAGGTTTGGAGGGTTCACTGGGTTTGGAGACGCCGATAGCGTTAACCGCAAAGATTCGCACCTCGTATGGCACACCTTCAATCATCTTTTTTGGCTCGAAGGTGGTCTCTTTGCAAAGGTCGAAGTTCAGCCTCATCCATCGAGAGCTCTGTTTCTTCTTTCGCTCAATGAAATAGCCTGTGTTATATGTCAACACAAGCATGAATTAACGTAACATGAATTAACTAAAGTATGCATATTAATGTTACGCTTATAAGAGTCTCTAATTCTCAACTGCATATTTAAGGGGGTCATTTTTTATAATACATTTTATTATCCACAGAGATCTACTTACAATGCTAAAGTAAAGTTTTGAGTTCTGAAAGTTATAGTATGTCTTATTTCAGAAGATTAGGGAAAATTTGATTTATCGTGATGTGATTGATGATTCCAAATTAAAAAAATTTTTTTTAAATAAATTTCATTACATTTTGACAGCAAAGACTTTTACTGTATTACAAAAGATTTATTTTTCAAATATATGCTGTTCTTTTAAACTTACTATTTTTCAATGAATCCAGAAAAATATTCTGTGACATCAATTTTTAAGAAAGTTTCTTGAACACCGCATCATCATATTAAACTGATTCATGACTGATCATGTGACACTGTAGACTGGAGTAATGGCTGTTAAAATTTATTATCACAGTAATAAATTATATTTTAAAAAATATTAAAATAGAATGTAATAATATTTCACAATATTACTGTTTTTACCAAAAAAAAGAAAAAAAAAAGAGTCATTTGAAAAAAACTCAAAACCTAAAATTAGCAGGCTCCTAAAATATTAATATGATGCATTTTTGTATGCATAGGAAGTTGATTTACCAAGGATGGGGGAACCACCATCATAGCGTGGTGGCTCCCATGTCATAGTGCACCAATCTCCACCCACATCAGTAACCAGAGGAGCCTCAGGGGCATCTGGGATATCTAGAAAAAACAAAATATGGTACGATTGACTGTGCCATTACTCAAACAAACATTGTTTTTTCAGGGTAAAGTGTCTTACCTACAACTTTGATTTTAACACTAGCTGTGTCTTCTCCAGCTTCGTTCTGAAGGACGATCTTGTAGTTTCCGGTATCTTCTCTTTCTGCGATATCAATAGTGAGGCAGGTGTGATCTGCAAATGTCTCTGCACGAACCCGATTTCCTGAGTCAAGGATGACCTGAAACAACCCATGAGCCCAGTTTAATGCAGGTGTTTTATATATATATTTTTTTCTTCAGTCGTTGTTTTTCTTCTCTCTACTCACCCTTTCTCCCTTCATCCACACGACTCTGGGTGCTGGTTCTCCACTTATTGGGATCTCCAGCCGGAGTTTGTTTCCAGCTACAATGACCACCGTGTTGTCCTGGACATTCAGTGCCTCTAAATGCACCCTGGGAGGATCTGCGGAGTTGGCCCAAATGGCATTCTTTGAGAGAGCTAATAAGCATAAATATGATATGCATTAGAGAACTTTTGGATTGTTGCTGTACCTATGATGTGCACTTTGGCAGACAGCGTCTGTGTGTATCCCTCAGGAACAAAGGTATAGTCGCCAGCATCATGAATAGTGGAGCTCTCAATGTCAAGGCTGTGATTCCTAAAAGTTGAAAAGAAAGCACAAATGAAAAAGAAATATATGGAAGCCCATTTCCACCACAGAATAAAAAAACAAACAAACAAACAAACAAAAAAAGTTATTGTGTCTTTTTATTTCACAATTTTTCTCACAACTTTTTTTCTCACAACCGGCCGGACTTCTCATTTTACTTCTCACAACTTTTTTCCTCATAATTCTGGGTTGCGAGAAGTAAAATGAGAAGTCCGGCCGGTGAGATATACAGTGCAGATATGTGTGTGCAGTACGATGATCGGATGTGATTGGGATTAGTTTAATATTGAATGAGTAAATTGGTGTACTTGGTTCTGTGTATAATGGTGAGTCGTTCGCTAGGCTGGATCAGCTGGCCATTCTTGTACCAGCGGCCCGGGATGTTTCCAGGGTAAATCTCACAGTTCAATTTGAGAGGTTGACCCAACAACACTGTCACACTCTGTAGATCCATTAAAATCTTCAGAGGCTTCACTGAATCATCCAATGGCAGGTAACAGGAAACAAAAGAAAAATACAAAAATTATTAAACAGGAGAGAAAGGGTGAAATAAAGATACTTTTGTTTTAAATTTAAATAGCATTTGAAAGTTCCTTAAGGCAAATGTCACTCTCAAATAGCAATATTATCATACGTTCAACTTGAACTTTAGCTTCAGTGGTGCCCCCGGTGGCCATCAGGGAGTAGGTGCCAGTGTCGTCCTTTGTAGCATCGTCAATGATCAGCCAGTGTTTGGTCCCCTCACTTTTCACACGGTACCGCGAGCGCACCCCTGTGGGGACCTCCACCCCATTCTTCATCCTGCACCAGACAGTCAGCAAAGAGGTGATGTCATTTTGCTTTGCTTGTTTAACACAAAAATGACATAAAATCACCTAAGATCTCCATTGCACATACCATTTAACTTTGGCTCCTTCCTCAGACACTTCACACTCCAGTTCAATTCTCTCATTCACTGTGGTTTTTACAGGCTCCAGATGTTTCACTATGTTCACAGGCAATTCTACATAGGAGAACAAATGGAGTACATCATCAAATCTTTGGCAGGCAGTGTTCAGGAAATTTGTTATAAAACAATCAGCATTTATCAGTTCTGTCACTTTTTGAGCATGAAATGGGAGGCTGGTAGGGTGGACCCACCTTTCACAAACAGTTCAGTGGTGCACTTCTCTTCTCCTGCACTGACTGAGTAGGCAGCATCATCGTTTATCTGACAGTTGTTTATAACCATTATCCGTTGAGTGCCTTTGTGCTCAAATATATACCTGCACAATCAATTCATTAGTTACTGGAAGTTAAGAAGCTGTTTTCACTTTACTAACCCTAACATTATTATGATTCATTCATTCATTCATTCATTCATTCAATCGTCCGTCCATCCATCCATCCATCCATCCATCTTTTTTCTTTCTTTCTTTCTTTTATTTATCCTGTTGAATTCCATAATTAAAAATGTAAGTTAGGAACGAGAAAATTGGAAATAATGTATATTGTACAGAAGTTAATTCTAGTCCTTTAATTTGATTGATCTGATTGTACTTTGCTCATAAATACACAAAACTTGACCCTGCTTTGGCTTGTTTTGGAACTTTCTTCGTTGGCAGAGAAAATATAGACAAAATAACTGGCTATATTGTGTCTAAGTTGTGTGTGTGTTGATATTCAGTAAAATAACATCCTTGCTTGTGTGATTGCTGGATTACTTGTATTTTGTTATTCCATTCAACATATGCAATATATTATACTGTACATACAACATGGCACTGAAAGAATCTGAACAGACCCATACAGCAGAAATGTGCTTACTCCTTTGGTTCAGATATACAAGACAGTCCTGAGGACTGGCTGACTTACTTTCTATTACTTTATGGTGAACAGAGGAGCCAGAACAGCCGGAGCACAGGATGGAGAAGGTGGAAGTGGAGGATATGGCAGACAGGTGGAATCACCATTGCATAACAGACAGAAAGGACAGATAGACATCATGCCTAGATCAAACAGGTCTGGAAGAGCTATTAGTGTTACAGTTACTGTTTATAGAGAGAGAGAGAGAGAGCGAGAGAGAGAGAGAGAGAGAGAGAGAGAGAGAGAGCGAGAGAGAGAAGTTGGAAGAAGAAAAGGAGAGAGTCTTCCAAAAAGCAGGGAACACTGGGATAGACATCACTGAAGATAAGCAACCAGAAAACTGCACCAACCACCCAAATGGCTTTAATTTAGTTGCTCTGAACAACCATGAGAAGTGGGTTAAAATATGCTTTTCCTTAATTTTCAAATAACTTAATAAAAAATCATTGTCTTTTACAATTATTAATAAATTAAGCAACGTGAATGCTGTTATAGAAAGTATACACTTGTTTATTTACTCCTTAGCATGAAATGTTGTCTTAAAAATAAGATAAAAAGTGTGTTTTAATTTTTTGTAGCACTTTAATACACATTATTGCAAAATATTTTGTTTTTATTAAAAATACAAAAAATAACAAAAAAAAATATTTGTGTATATTTTAATAGTTTATTTTGTCTTATATTTATTATGCCAAACAGCAGAGTGCATCTAAAAATCATATCAGTAACAATACCATAAAAATTACCATAACATATTTCTCCAGAGCATTAGAGGTATATATACATTTATTGTACAAATTTCAAGCAGGTTTTGCAACTCTATTAAAGTCCTGTGAGGGTGTTGGTGCCTCTTTCCTGTACAGTTTCCTGTTGTTAATTACTCACTGTACACTACATTTAAAACTTCAAATGTAGCTCAAGAGCTTCACATTGGCCTTCAATCACATAACGTCCTTTAAACATTTCTGGAAGTTATCATATGGCACAGATTAATGTTTAAAGATCGTTGTGTGTTTGCCGTTTGAAATGCTGATGGTTCACTCGTGTGTGTAGCAAGTGTGTTTGCTGCAAACAGAGTCATTTCTGTGTCCCCTGTGACCAGTAAGCCAAATAACTCAATAAATGTACTGTATACAGAGGGTTTCACATGAGTGTGTTTCTGAATGTAGTTGTAAAAATTAGCATGTAAGAATAGGAGGTGACATACTTTGGAGTAGGGCGGATCTCTTGTCCATTCTTGTACCATTTTAACTCTACGGTTGGGTCAGCCAGGTCCACAACTAACCGGATCTTTCCACCTTTGTCCACCTGATACGCAGGTTCCAGTCTCTTGGCAAATGCTGCAGTGGAGATTTAAAGGAATAGTTCACCCAAAAATAAAAAATGACTGATCATGTACACAAATATGTAGAATACTTTTTTCTTTTTTAGACCCAGATTATGAGAAATTTAGCATTACATCACTTGATCACCAGTGGGTCCTCTGTAGTGAATGGGTGCCGTCAGAATGAGAGTCCAAACAGCTGATAAAAAAATCACAATGATCCACAAGTAAATAAAACGACTACAGTCCATCAATTGATGCCATTATGTTTCTTACAAGCACACAGCTTTTCACTTCACAAGATGTTAATTGACAGACTGGCAGCTACATGATTATTGTGATGTTGTTATCAGTTGTTTGGACTGTCATTCTGACGGCACCCATTCACTGCAGAGGATCCATTTGTGAGCAAGTGATGTAATGCTGAATTTATCCAAATCTGCTATGATAAAGAAACAAAACTCTACATCCTAGCATGGCCTGAGAGTGATTTTAAGCAAAATATTCATTGGAGATGATTAACAGTTTCAACTGAAGGATTATAAATTTTAAATGTGAACTGGATACTGCACATTTATCAAGCAAAATAAACATCTAACAGAGTTTAAATCAGCACCTTCACTCTTTTTCTCTTCCTTTTTGGTTTTCTTCAGTCTTCTCAGCAGGCCTCTGAGATCGGTGATGCCATACATAAAAGCAATCTTCTCATATTCATCAGGTCGGGCATTTTTCAAAATCTCCCACACATCCACCTCAGGAACTTCCTCTTGCTTGTGCTCCCTGACATCACAGAGCAGTAAGACAGTAAGAGGTCAGAGGTCATGGCTAGGGCTCTTCAACATGTGTTGAGGAACCAGATTGCTATGTAGAAATGTTCATATTTAATATGAGAAGAGAATGATGAATGTTCCACTATTTTCTTACTTTTTTCTAGTTCCTCAAGACATGTCACACAAAGAGATGGGCTGGATAACCTGCCTCTGTCATGGTAACCTGTTACAGGGAGCGATGCCTCACTAGTTTTTAGCTACACAGGGGTTGACATGACCAAGGAAGGGATGGTTCTGTGTTTATGACTGGGGACAAGATTTTAGTGAGGAGCTGCAGTACTACTTTTCAATTTCACTATGATTGGAAAGGATAAGGTCAGTAAAAAAGGGAGGGAAACTGTGTTATCATGTGGTTAACACATGATCGTGCTCATGATGGATCAACAGATGAAAATCATTTACAAGAGAAGTGTGACATTTGTTTGAGTGCATTATAATGTCATTTAGAATAGGAAGATTTATAATTAGGGCTGTCAATGTATGTGAATTTAGTACAGGTCTCAAAAATGTGTTTTAAAGTTTTAAGTGTTTAACTAACTTAATGTGGCACAAAGATGAACAAAGTAAATAGACCAACAATAAAAACAAGTGGAGAGTACAGAATTATTTAAGTATTACATAAGTATTTTGTTTTATTTTTGGTGTGCTTAATTTATATATACATAAATAAACCAACATTGAAAACAATGCACAAAAAATATAATTATTGATAGATAGATAGATAGATAGATAGATAGATAGATAGATAGATAGATAGATAGATAGACAGCCTTAATTACTATTCTTCATTCATTAATAGTATTCTATTGACTCTATCCTGTAGCTTAAACTGTACCCATCTCTTTGCAGGAGTCCTATCTAAACACATCTTGCAATGTAGTTGTTTTCTTTTATATTAGGGTTAGAAGTCAATGTTTATTATTAGGAGTGAATGTTGTTATACATGATCCCAGTCGTTAATGATCAGGGTGTGAGATGGTTAAATTAGTCTTCATCAGTTTTTGTCATTCAGCCCTCTTCTTACACAGACATTTCTCTGAATGTCTGGAGGTAACATTATTATTTTCATGTTTTAATGTGCGTTTCAAATCTGTAGTTGTTCAGGCAAGTATTAAGAACACTGAAAGTTTGCAGTTGCAGTTGTGTGCCTTGTTTCTTGAGTATAAATCAAAATTCCATCAACAAAAGTAGTGATAACACTATTTCACAGCTTCATGTAGAAGTGCTCCATCAACAACTCATAAATGAGTGGAAAACATTCCCTTTCCATCAGGTTCTGACCTTTAAAGGGTTGTTTCCATCATTTCAGAGCGTTGCGGAACCTTTTATGAATGCTGTCTTTAAATAAAGTGTTACCAGACTACAGTAGGCCAACACTCTTGCTACAGTTCCTGTTCAGGTCATGCTTGGGAAGCTAAAGGATTATATTACTTACCAGTGATAACCTCTAATCGATTAATTACCTACGATACTAACCTGCCTTGTCTGAAAGCGTAGGGAAGAAGAAAAGAGACAAGCCAAGATTTCTTTTTTTCCATTATGCAGGTGTTTAACTTCTGATATTAGCTAACAACAAAGCAAAACCTCATGAAAAAAGAAGCTTCTAGAGGCAAAACCCAAAAAATAAGATTGTGTATATGAAGATATTGTGTGTGAATCCAGCTTTTCATTTATGTTGGCAACACAATACACTTGTTTGCATTTATGCAGTCTTGTTTATATGCCATAGTGTGTATTATTATTAATAATAATGGCACACAAATATTGTTTTACACATTTTAAGGGAAGAGTAGTTGCCTTGTTGCAATAAATAACATGAAGAAAGCATTTATTTTAAGAGTGTAAAAAGATACTGTTGGATTTTAACAACAGTGTAAAATCGAGTATGAAGAAAAAGACACCCCTGTCAGGGCTTAAGATAAAAAAGGACAAAAAATAAGAAAGAATTGGTCTCATTGGGGGACCAGACTGGAGTTCTCACCTATGTTTGAGAAGCCCACTAAAGTCAAGCTCGCCTGCATCGTCTTGGCCTTCGCTGCTGGTTCACAAGAGATTAATGGAAATTGAATCAGAAAAGTCACAAACATCAGAAACAAACAATGCTAAAAGAACAACGCAAAAGCCTGCAATCTCTGCATCCGAACGAATGTAGGATTGAGGTGTACACAAGAGCTTTTCGCTTCGCGACCGAATGCAATAGCACTGGCGTTGGGCGAACTGATTTGTGCACAAGCTCCTAGTGGCCTCATGACTGATTCTCCCAATGGTACTTTGGGAGAACAGTATGAGCTTGGATAGTTTGCGTTGCTTTCTGACACATTGTTGGGGTGGAAGTTCCCAGTGCAAGCATTGGCCTTCGAACAGTTCAACACATTGGTTTGGTCGACGGATGGATTTGGTGGTAAATATTTTTGACAAAATGGTTAACTGAGAACTTTCTGGTAACCCAGTCCTTCAGCAAACCATGTTTATGTACATCGGTTTGTTAAGGATAACTGGAACAGAAGTCCTGGTTTAATTGAGTAAACATTCACAGAGAAGATCTTCTGGCATTTTAATGCAACATTTCTCCTGGAAAGTAATATTTTAAGATTTTCAAGTATGATTTACTTTTAATTCTGCATGATGTTGTAACATAATTTCTATAAAAGAAAATAAAATGATTGATAATACCTAGAATTTAGAAATGATCTCATAGCATGCAGTAACATTATCATTTATTAATATTGTTGATTTTATCACTAAAATATATTTTTTGAACATTGCTATACATTTCTCTTAATAAAAATAATTTCCAGGGAGGATGTTCCCCCTTTACCTTCTTTTGAAAGCTGAGCGGATGTCAATGTTTTGAGAACCATCTGAGACTTCTGGGGGAAAAAAATTGCAGACATTGAAATAGAAAAAAATGAAACACAGCAAAGAGATGAAAATGTACACTACCATTCAGTACTTTTTTTTTTATGTTTTTGTCTCTTATGCTCACCAAGACTGTATGTATCTGATTATAAAATAGAGTGAAAACCAGTAATGTTGTGAAATATTATAATAAATTGCTGTTTTCTATTTGAATATATTTTTATTCCTGTGATGCAAAACAGATTTTCAGCAGTCGTTACTTGTATTAAGTCTTAAGAATTAAGTCTTCACTGTCACTTTTGATCAATTTCATTTAAAATCATACTTTGTTTTGAACGGTAGTATTGGTGTTTTTGATTATGTGTCTGTCGTGTTGATTCAGAAAACAAACCTTTGACCTCCAGGTCAAAAGAGCAGCTATCAAACTTGTCTTTGTAGGTGACCTCACATCTGTAATTCCCTGCATAGTTCTCCTTCGCCTTTATAATGTGCATCTCAAAGGTGTGAATCTACAGCAGAGGGAAATCAATGCCAAATATTACTAGAAGAATAGGAAAGTTATGCAAATGCTTCTTCACAATACATTCTTTGAGTGGGATCACCTTAGTGAAGCGATCGAAAGATTCTTTAAGCTGCAGATGCTTCCCAGTCTTGCTAGCCAGATCCATCCACTTGCCCTTGAACCACTTAATGGTTGGTTTACGAAGCAAGTCTTTGGCCTCCACCTTAGCAGTGAAGGTGATGTCTCCACCTTTCAAACAATATAATAGATGGTTTTGTTGAATAAATGCTGCGAGAGCTAAAAGATGTGCATAAGAGCCTGAGATAAAAGCTGCAAATACTGACCTACATTGATGGAACCACTCTGAGGCTTTTCAATCAACAGAATCGAGAGCGGCGGAGTATCAATCTGTTTGTCGATCTCCTCGGGAGGCTGGCCATCCCCCAGAGACCACACTGACCAATTAGGAGAAATAACACACTTACTGCACTCGTACATTTTTGGTTACTTTAAAATAACTTTCATTTTTATTAGCATATTATAATACTTAATAGGTAATTACAGTAGTTAGTGCACATTTAACTATTAATATCTCTATATTTCTATATAAATATATTCATATGCATCAAATTTCTTAATGAAAGTTATTATAAAATATTTGAAATCCATATATCTTCCAATCATCCAGTTGCCTTAACTGACACGCACGCACACAAGTACTCAACAAACACACAGTGATCACACATTGCTGCCACAAAGCAACATGGAAAGCATAAAAAGACACTGAACAATGACCTTTAAGAGGGAAAAGAGAGAATCGGTTAACATATGTAAATATACATTGTGTAGCAAAATCATTTCGGAAAATATTCAGATTGCTCAATGAGATTTCACAGATGTTTTTAGTCAATGATCAATGAAGAGATTAAATCGTTACCAAATAATATTATGACCCGTGCCATTCATTTTCCCATGGAGCGTGAAAAGTCAGATGATCTCCAAAACCCCTCAAGTTTCTTTCAAGATGGGGTTTGGGATTATGACACCGCTCTGGCCAAATGTACCCATGTGCCGGGATCATTTGGCTGCTCATTGTAGGAAAATTAGGCACTAGAAAGCATCTTCTCACTAAACATATTCCTATTGCAGCCTGTGTTTCTGGGTTCTAGGTATCAGTTAATGCATCTACGGTAGTTATAGAATTACCTGAGTCTTTTCTCCCCCTGGTTGACTCAGGGTCGCTATCATCTAAACAGAGACAGAGAGAAATTTACAGCATATTATAAGAAATATTACTGTAAAGTCCATTGCGGCCAACACACTGTAACACACAATGGCACACAATTCCACATATAAAACATGAACAGAAAGCAGGAAAGGATTGTTAAAGGCAATCTATTTTGGGAAATATGACGCAGTGGTTGCGTCGTTCCATACATGTTCAATTGTCTTTTCAGGAAACATTGTGCTTAGAATATTTGTATATTTACATATAGTACATCTATTAGCCTAATTTTAATTACTTTAAATATGAAGGCTGTCTTTCTTTCTAAAATATGAGAAATGAAATAAAAAACAAACAAACAACTAAATTAATTCTCAATCAATATGTCATAAAAGTCATAAAATATATTTTATTGTGAAATAAAAGATGGAATTATTAGGAATTTATGTGTTGGAGACTGGAAGTAAATGTAAATTCATA
This sequence comes from Cyprinus carpio, assembly GCF_018340385.1. Classification (NCBI taxonomy): domain Eukaryota; kingdom Metazoa; phylum Chordata; class Actinopteri; order Cypriniformes; family Cyprinidae; genus Cyprinus; species Cyprinus carpio. The sequence continues at coordinate 13,542,081 of NC_056600.1, forward strand.
AATAAAGGCTCTACTGTAAATAACTGTATTAATCTTCAACCTGTTTGCTCAAATTAATATTCACATATAATCTAAAAATAAACATATCTCTGGGTAGAAAGTAATAGGGGGCATTTATTAGTGAAAGACTCTTACTAGGAAGGTCAATAGAAAGTTTCTTTGGAGTGCTGCCATCCTCTGTGAAAGAAAACAACATATTATTTATTATGAGTATCTGTTTTAGCCAAGTGAAGGGCTGTTTACTGACCTAAAACAAGTGAATTATGAAAAGTTCAATTTAATAAATAGCTGCATATTTTGACAGAGCTTTTTTAAGTAATTAATGAATTTTCTTCCTTTATGAATTCCCTTTTTTCCTTAATTTTGCAAGTTTTTTTAACTTTAAATTTATAATACAAAACATGTATTATATGCAAAAACATTAATTATGCATTTCTGTACAAGCATTATGTGTATAACTACTGTATACACTGTATCCCTCCCTTTATATAGATATGATCATATATTATATAAAGGGTCTAAATGCTTGTAGGAATCAGGCAAAAATCACAAACATGAAGTGCATGTGTTTTTGCACATACTCCAATCTTCAACTTTCATCAATATCTTTAAAAACAAAAACATAATCAAAAAAGTTTAAACACTTAAATAGTGATTTTTTTGATAGCAACAACATTAGTAAAAAAGTGTAAACAGTGATTGATGAGGATGGGTCATCATGGTTACCAACCTGCTGGAGGTGGAGGTGATGGAGTGCTGGCGGTGACATCATCATCTTTATCTGAAATAAAGGTGTGATTGACACATACACCAACCTATCACTGAACTCCATTTCCAGCCGTAGACCAAACACAGCATGCATACATGAACTTTCAATTCAACATGAACCCACTTACAAGTAAAAGATGGAATGCTGGGAGTGTTTGCCGGTGTCTTGGAAAAGCATGACAGGAATGGTATGTGACTTTGTTGTGGCTGTGTATACGTGTGAGGCTAAGGGTGTGTTTTGCAAGACAGAAGCGATATGTATACAACCACAAGCTTATCTGATGGCCCGCCGGGCCATGAAGCAACACACATGTGGATGGAAGGAAGTTTGAGGTTATATTTTGGCTTGCCAGTGAAACCCATGAGCATTGTGCAATACACAGAGAAAAGCTATGCTTTAATTATTGCAGAAGATTCGTTGTTTTGCTACAGGAACAGATTCAGCAATGAGGCCTGAATATCTGAATGCCACATTATTAAAGCTTCCGAGAAAACACAGTGAGTATAAATGCTCAAAGCACATACACACATCTCCATACAAAACACACACTGACTGACATTCTTCTCTGTCCTCCGTTGTCATACAATACCTTTTATAGGAGTAGCTTTTGTATCAGCAGACTTCTTCACTGAAGGTGCTGATCAGTATAAATTCAAATGTTAGTGGACACAAATACAAACAGTCTACGTATAAACTAGATTACAACATCTTAGTGGACTTTTCTTACTCTTTTGGATTTACTGTACATCACACACATGCATGCTAGATATCTTACAGGCACTGTCAGTACAGAGCTTTAAAGACCACAGAAGTGGAATTAAATGTAACATTTGCATTATAAACGAGAATTTCCTTTGAAGGACTTTCGTGCAGGTTAAAGTGAAAAAAACCTTTGAGTCTTTGGATGGTGGTGAGAGATCTGGTAGAAACACCAGGGTCAAAACATGTGGTGCTGATAAAACATTAAAGATCTGTAGATCAGATCAGGGATATTAGATGGTTAGACAAGTTGAACATCCCTGATGGGTTCAACAAAACTAAATATGATGGAGAATACTGGTTATTAATGCTTCTGTTGATATCAGTGATTATTAAAGTTTCAGCTCCACATGTACTTGACCCAAACCATATGCAACTTGCAGTGTTGGGGAAAAAGTACAGTAACTAAGCAACACAGCATATATATTTAGCAATCTAACAGTACTTCAGTTGTTTTTTTCCAGCTAGAATTTATGTAGTGTAATGAGAGAAGAAAAGTAAAAAATACTGTTGTATTGATCCTGTTGTTTCTGAGTGATTTCTTTTGTACTGTAAATATGTTTTACACAAGAATGAAGATTTAAAAAAGCTAATATGGAAAAAAAAGTGCAATATATCATATTACATTCATCACATAAAGTAAAATGACCAGATGAATACCACTCAGCACAATAACCTCCCTGTTTTTAGATGACAAATATTGGCTGAATGCAAACTGTGCATTTCTACAATATTTGTGTTTGTGTGTGTGTGTGTGTGTGTGTGTGTGTGTGTGTGTGTGTGTGTGTGTGTGTGTGTGTGTGTGTTTGTGTGTTTGTGTGTGTGTGTGTGTGTGTGTGTGTGCCAATAGTGAGCAGTAAGTCCACTGTAAAAAAATAAAAAAAACAATGCTGCTTTCATGTTTTAAACTAGTTTCAAAGTCGCTTCCCAACACTGACAAGTTGTTATTAAGGTTTTACTCTTTGCAATACTCACCGGGAACTTTTGAGGTGCCAGGCTCCTCTTCTTTTACCTCAGTCACCTTGACATGCTTCTTAGCCTGTGTTGGCTCAGGTTCATTGTGCCCGTTCTGTACAGGCTCTGTCACTAATGGCTGTGGGTCTGTGACCTCACCCTGTACTAGTTCAGGCTCTAGTTCAGTCACCACAATTACTACAGGCTGTGGCTGAGGGGTCTCAGCAGCAGGCATGGACACAGCTGCCCCTGGTTCTGTGACAGTCACTATGGCCTCTGTGTCTTTGGTTGCCACTTTAGCCTCTGTACAGCAAACACAGCCAGGCTAGAGCAGCAAGACTTCAGGAAGCCACCTTCATCACAAATGCTTACACATGCAAACACTCACATACATGTAGATGTAAAGTGACTAAACTAGTCAAATACGTGCATTACATATATTTACATGTGTGGTTTGATATAAATATTTATTTCTATTTAATGCCATTTTTCAAGTCAATTTGAATATGGTTAAGTGAGCAAAAACAGATCTAGTCACTGTACATCTATGAAACTGTAAATCCAAAAGAAGCAAAGTACAACAGGCTCTGCAAGCATCTACTTGTGGAGTATTAAAAATAATTAAAAATTATATTTATTATTCTCATGTACAAAATGTGTAGAGATGTTTGAAGTATATTTTTATATCTAAAATAAAATAATATTTAAATATTAATATATATTTATTAATAAGCATATTTGTACTCAATTACTAGTAAATAATGAGAATTAATTATTCTCTGCATAAATTACATATGGTTTACATATAGTGTATATTTATTTAAATTTGTATGTTAATAATAAAAATGATAACATAATCAATATTAGTATGAAAATATTGATATAATAAATTAATATTACACATTTAAGTTTTTCTGAATATAAATGTTTGTAAACAACAACTGTAGTCAATTATGAGAATGAATTATCCTGCACAAAATGTGTATATTTATTTATTAATAGTTTATTATAATTTATAGTTTATTATACTTTATTTAAATACTTTATACATATTTTAAAATCCATACAGTACGTTTATACAGAAAAACTATACAGTCAATAATTAAAAAAAAAAAATCTCTTACACAAAAGTTTATAAATGCACTAAGTTTAGTATATATTTATTTAAAATATGCTTTATATTAAATATATACTTTAAAATAAAATTAAAAATATAGTTTTAAAATATTCTACATTAAAATGTTTAAATATCCATATATTTGTACATAACAACCACAGTCGTTGTGAATTTGATTTTATAAGCACAGTAAATGGTTAATGCCTGCACAGTTGTCTTTCTGTGGGTGTCCTTTGCTTCTTTTCATATACTATACCTTCACATAAAACTTCTCCATATACTGATGTGCATTTGCACAACAAAATCCTGCCATCCATAAACCAGAATAGGTATTAGTACTGACGCAGGTGTGGGTTAAGGTGTGGGTCATTCATTTGTGTATGTCAGTCTGAACCCTTTTAAGCCCATAAAAAAGGCTTGTGCTTGTGTGTGTGTGTATACTGTAGTTTGTACACTTGTAGTTCATGTGCTGATTTACCTGAACTGTTGTGATCACAAAGTGATATTTTGGTGGAAATCACAGTGGAACAAACACAAACACTCTCACACACGTGAGGTAAGAGTGCTGTGGGTGAAACTGGGAAGCGAAAGAAACCCAGGGAGGGGAAACACATGGTTGAACACCTACCTTTCGGGGTCATCACAACCGAATTCTCAGATGGGCCATCACCAGAGTCTGGGGCAACATTCTCTGAGTATGTGACAGACATAGCGGAGGAATGCAAGTGCCTCTTTCAAAGCATGAAGCGTCAGCAACACATACAGACGCACATAGGCTATATGCTGAAGGACAGGAGACGATACAATATACTCACTCACAGACACTTATGTACATGTTTATACAGATATATAATATAAATCTTATCACACACACACACACACACACACACACACGGTGGGCCTCGTTCATAAAACACAAGCAAAAGAAACTTCTGCTTGTCTTTCATAAAAGATGTCCACTGTCAGGACAGAAGAAAATGGAGAACTCCCCACAACATTGAAAGAAAATGAAATGATCTCTGAAGCGTGAAATGGACATCATTCAACATTTTTTGTAAATTTTGTATATAGGGTTTCTTTCTATCACTGGCTGTAAATAGAACTAGCACAATATACCGACTATGTCCAAACGCTATCCATGTGATAGGAAACCATATTTGTACAAGCCAGAAGCTCTACAAATAATGGCTCCGAAGCCAAAAATCATTCTAGAACCTCAAATGAGAAGTGTATATTACCAGTGCACTGGTAACAAGTGCCTTAGCATAAATGTCATCTGAATCAACAACCCGTGATTAGCTGGACAGAATACAGGGATACAGACCATCTGGCTGATATATGAAATAACAGTGATACTCATCTGGTGAGTAGCCTACTTCACATTTGTGCTCAACATGTTTGCACACTGGTGCTGTGCACTTATTAGCTTTACTGAATGTTTATACTGTAATTTGTGGTTTAAAGCAGAAATTGTGTCATACAAAACATGTCAGCTTCAGTAGACACACTTATACACTCACAGAACTCAATCAACCTTATGTGTGTCAGGTCAGTTTATTAGGTCTTTCTCGTTGCAAATTAAGAAGTTATTTTTTGTATTATGACCTGCTTTAATTTTACTGTTGCCCATGGCAACACATCGGTTTACTACATCGAAGAACAGAAAACTACTTGGTTTGACTGTATCTGTTTAAACTGGGCTTCATACATCACTACTTTATTTAAAGTTTTGGAATGATGATGATCAGCGTTAACCATGGCAACATTAGCTTCTTTTTTCATTCCGTTCGAAGTCGTTTCAAAACGAAGCTAGAACACCTAATTGCCGCCATGTTATGACTCAAACCCCTTAAAACTAGAAAAATGCCATTGGATTACTCTTTATATTAATATGTTGGATATGAAATAAATGGATAGAAGCAACTCAGGTGCCCCTATTTAAAGCAAAACATTCATGTGGCCTAGATGAGAGTGAAAATTGGGACATTTAGCCTATAAATATACATATAGAATGGATTGCAGCTATTTTTGTTACAGTATATGTTGTAATGAACATCTGAATGCTTTATTATTAAAAGCCTAAGCTAATATAATGTGACACGTACAGTATAGGCTTGTAATCTGGTCATTATAGTAAAAGGCTTTAGTAACTGGCTGACTGTTAAAAATATATATATATATATATATGTGCCTACTGTTTATTTTTTTTGTCAGACCACGTTTAAAGTTTTTTCCTTCGCATCCTTCGTGACTCTTAATTATCATTGTCCATTCACTCATAAAAACTGATCCAGGATGAGACAGACAAGTTTATCTGAAGAAATTCACCACTCACCTTCAGGTTGGCCATCATCTGTCAGGAAAAAAGAAAAACAGCTCCATGAAGTTTCCTATATTTTAGGCAAGGAGGCTTTAAAATTGTCTAAAATATTACTATGCCCCCCAAAATAACAAAGTTGCTTGTGCTGTCTTTCTTTATAATAAATGCCACTTGGTTTAATATTTTGTTATGTAATATAATGGCATTTTAACTATGGATACTTTTTAGGCCACTGTATAATTTGTATAAAGAATGAGTGCAGCTTTGTCTGTCTTTAAAGCATCCTTTTCTTTTTTTAAACTGGGTGTCAGTGAGCAGTATTGTGTTAGTTGCGGTGCACGTCTAGACATATAGCAAACAGAGGCACATGTTGACACAGTGTTACAGTAAACCCAGCAGAGCATGATGAAAGTGCTCTTACAGACCCTAATGTGATTAGAGGAGTTAAACAAAAGCCTGACAAGATCAATCAGTGCATACATTCCTAAGGATGACAGTTCTAAAATAACCCAGCTGTTATATTTATAGATTACCATGGCATGGACATGTGACCGGCACAAAGCTTTAAATAAACATCTCATCTTTGATTTCACTCAGAAATCCCTAATGATAAGTTTATACCTATAAACAGAAAACATGAGGTCATGTGATTTGGAGTATCCTGCTTCTTAGATCTACAACATTCAAAAGTTTTTTTTTTTTTTTTTAAGAAATTAATACTTTTATTCAGCAAGGGATGCATTAAATTGATCAAGTGACAGTAAAGCCATTAATAATGTTACAAATTAATGCTGGTCTTTTGAAATCATGCAGAAATGATTTCACTTAAAAATATTAAGCAGCACAACTGTTTTTAGCATGATAATAATTAAAGAAATGGTTCTTGTCCAGCAAATCAGCATATTAGATTAATTTCTGAAGGATCACGTGACACTGGAGACTGGAGTAAATTCAGCTTTACCATCAGATGAATAAATTACATTTTACAATATATTCAAATAGAAAACAGTTATTTTAAATTGTTATAATATTTCACAATATTACAGTTTTTAACTCTATTTTTGATCAAATAAGTGTGGCTTTTGTAAGCATATGAGACTTCTTTTAAAAGCATTAAAAAATTCTTACCAACCCCAAATCTTTGAACAGTGATGTGTAATCTCACACGTGTTTCCTTTAGAGTTTCAAAAAAGATATCAACTATGTCTCAAACTGTGCTTGCAATCTGCACTTAAATCAGACATTTCATTATCAACTCAAACTCAGCTATAACTCAAGAATCTGTATACCGGATTAATTTCTATCTTTATACCTTCTAGGGAGGTTTAGGAGAAATATACGAGACCATGATGAAGTTGGACCATTACTGAGAGCTCAATTAGGTCTCTTACAGAGCAACCTCTGAGCAACAAACCTTCCTCTACACTATACATGATGTAAATGTCAGCAGCTTTGTCTCTGCAACCCGCTCCTGTTGCTTTGGCACGGGCTGCTGTGAATTCTGTGAGGATGCCACTAGGCTGATCATGGCACAAAAGGGTCTCTGTGAAGCCTTCCGAACACGACCGCTTCATTCCTGCCCCCTGCTGTCAGGAGCGCATGTGAGGAGGGCCAATGCGAACACCTGTGCGCTTCTCCTTGTTTAGCCTCTTGATATTTTAGACATCTCTCAGCTTTCAGCTCCCTCGTTTTGTTTGCTGTCTCTGTCAGTCCAACTCTCCTTCACTGGGTGTTTTCTGCAGTTCATTGTCACTCACTATAGCCTCTGTTCTGTAGCTTTATCCTGTCTTATGTTGCGTAATTTCTTTGGACCTTGCCAATATGCATGATATTTGCCAATATGATAATGGAGATAAATAATGAGACACCTCACTTGAATTTATCTACTTATAATAATAATAATAATAATAAATCAAAATGTTTTTGCATATTAATTAGTATTTTTAGACACCTCATTTTATTATAAATTCTTACCTAATTATTTTATCTCTCTTATTTTATCTCTTTATCTTGTGCATGTCACAAGAAAAACTCTATAATAATAATAAATAAAAAATGTTCAATCTTGATGGAATTAATTTTTTAAGACACCTAATCTTTTTCTTTTTCTTTTTGTCTTGTCAGTGCCGTGAGAAAAGCACTGCATTAGTGTAACTAATGATATTTATTAATATTATTCAATCAATTAATCAATAATCTTTTTGGCCTGAATTAGCCTTTTGAGACCCCTAACCTTTTTATCTCTCTTTTTTCTATGTAAGAAAAAAAAATTATAATAATAATATTAATTTAAAATCAGGATTTGTTTACCTGTTAATTAATCTTTTTAGAAACCTAATCTCATTTTATCTCTCTCTTTTTTTGTCTTGTGCATGATGCCACCCCACAGATCACATCTTTTGGATCTCTCTGCTCAGATTTGGCAATGACGTGGGTCCTTCCACCCATTAAAGAGCCATTTATGTCATGGTTGAGCTGGCTGGTGTGGCATTCTGCCCGTTTCGAGGTCCCCCGGCTCATCCAGCAATAAATTTTGAAAGGTATTGTTTTACCCTCGCAGCGCAGCACAACAGTATGGAGGTATGTTCAGCTGTCCCTACTGCTGCCGTGAGGACAGACAGGCTCATGTTGACCCCCCACACACCAACGGTCGTTACTAGCCGGCCCTCCAGCTTAATATAGATTGAATTCAAACCTCATTTATTAAAGAACATTTTCAGTTACATGCTTTTTGTCTGCAGCTAACTTTTTATTGTCATGACCAACACAGACTATAAAAAGATTCATAATAGGTTCATTAAGATTGCCAAAAAAGTTTATGAGAGCATGGATACAGCTTTTAGTTTGAGAATCAGTCTTTCATAATTGTAAAACTGTAAAAAACAAAGTACTGTTGTACGTGGAAGTCTTGCAAACTTTGCTGGCGCTGAGAACAAGCGGCATCAGAGAGCAGATGACAGCTTGAATGTGTTATTTCTCTTGGTGTTGTTTATGAGTGATCTGACATGAGATGACATCTGACACTTTGACTTCTTTGACTGAGAAAAAGTGAGAGTGAAATACGCAGGGTCCAAAATGAACACTCACACAAGTAAAAGTTGCCAGTTGGCTGGTAACTATATAAGGAACCGCATCATAATGCAAGATAGTTAAAGTAACTGGCGTGCATAATTAAAACAAATGACATACAGACCTTCTACAAATAAAACAGAGGGAAAAATGTTTAGTAGGATACGTAAAATGTTATTTTCTCCAAACTATCATGGCAACACATAAGTGAAGTATATATATATATAAATAAATATATATATATATATATATATATAACAAACCTGAAGAGTTTTAATTTTATATACTTAAAGCATATTCTAACTCAATTTTAATATAAAGCAATGCATAATTCATGACTGCAAATATATTTATTTATAATGGTGTGTGCATGGAGCTATATTTGCTCCATTCACACACCATTAGGTGGTGAAAAGTTGATTTTGGCCACCCTTGTAATGTAGGGTGGGTTTGACATGGGGGATTCTTTCACCTTATCTGTAAGTCAGTAGTCAAAGGCCTGCTAATTATCCTGATATGGCTCCAGAGATAAACCTTCGCTGACTTAATGCATCAAAAGTTTGTTCCCTTCCGTTGTTTTTTTCCTGTGGGATGCTATTTGTGATGCTGGCCTATGTGCATATAGGTCATAAACTCCATCCTTTGATATTATTTATCGCAGAGATCAAAGTTCAAACAAACAAGGCCTCAGGATTCTCAGCATGATAGAGGCATAAAGTCACTGGATGAAAGATAGGAGTAACAGAGAGAAGAGAGAGAGAGCGCGATGGGGATTAAAAGTCTACTCATTCTGAACTATTCCAGGGGTCTGGAATCCAGTTCCCGGGGGTCCAGCCCTGTTCATCCCTCATCCAGCCTTTTAAAGCCTGGAGTCAACGCTCCACGGCAACCCCATCAGCTGTTCCCCCAAATTTGTGAGAACAATCTTTTTTTTTCAAACAGACATGGTCACAAAGTCTAATACTCTCTCTTGAGGTTAAGGAAGGCATCTTTTGTATATGGAATCCATCGTAATTAAATATTACAGTTTGGCTTATCATCTCAAACTATGTTTTCATCTTTCAGAGTAACCAATTGTTTGTTACTTTAAAAAAAAGACAGTTGCACTGCAAAAATCATTTCCTTAATCGCAATTTTTGTCTCATTAAAAACATTAAAACAAGGTGAATTTACTTGAGAAGCAAAATGTTATTATGTTTGATTATGTTTGTGTATTTCACCCAAAAATTTAAATGCTATAACATAAAAGATGATATTTTAAGTTTCCATATGCATCTTTTCATTCATTTTTCAACCCACAAAAATCATCACAATCAAACCGGATGGCATTTACAACGGCTGTTGGGCGCATCTGCAAACCGTGTACTGAAATGGATCGCGCCACCTGTCTGTTTATGACCATGTTTATGAGTATCATCAAAATAGCTTCCATAACATCAATCTCCCAAATCCCCCACATTCTGCATCATAATCCCCATTGTCCAGAAGTGGACGGATCCTATCCAGTGTGGATATGTTTAGAGGCCGTTATTAAAATATGAGTCATCCTCAGAGGAAAGCCATAGCCTGAACAAAAATAAAATTTAAATGTCACTGGTGCTTGTCACGAATGATGAAATCTCAGAGCTGTTGTGCTCACGCATATGAGGGATCTGCTTTCATATACTAGCCAATAAATTAAAGCCAGTCTTAATAATAATAATGATGCAATGTAAGTCAAAGAGCGCACACAATACCACATCCTCATACTTCTCCATCCATCCATTAGGCAGTGGAAGCTGATCTCTGTATCATCACCCCTGAAATATTTGTCCATCTGAAGGCGTAGCATCCCCACCGGGCCATCAGCATTGCATCATCCATCAGAAATGCCTCTGGCACCACAGTAAAGCTGGGCTCCATGACTCCAAACCCAGCGCCAGGTAAGTCAGCACCATTCCATACCCAGAATCCCATATACCTCAGCTGACTCTGTGCTCATAATCACCTAGACTATGCACCATCTATCATAGCAACAGGCATGACAATAGTTGCTTTTTATATAGTTGCCTGGATCACCTCATCATCCAGCACATTGTGAATTCCAAAGTCACTCCTGATCATCCCTGAGCTTTTTATGTCTGCTTGAGTCATTTTGTCCTTCTCATGACTGTAGGGATGATGTAAACTTCTTCACCTGCTTCTACTTTTACCAAACACCTTGACCTAACATACATTATGATTTATGGTGTATAAACTGTCATTTTCATCACATGCAACTCAAAATACACAATTTTCCGCATTTTTTGCTTTCTTTCTATAATGCAGCATTGTATACTGTGTATGTTTGCCATATGCAGTAGAGAAAACTCTGCAAGGTGAAGTTAGTCCTTGTTGGTTCAAGCCTATTCAGTTAAAAAACTTGATTCAAACTCAGATTAGGATGAAAAGGGTGAAACAAACCAGCAAAACAGAGCTGCTAATTTGTTATCAGCATGTTTGTTAGTAATGCTGAGGTGATATCACTGATAATGTTGTTGTACATCTTGATTTGGTCAAATTTGCCATCCTAAAACATTTCCTTTTGTTTCTTGATTAACAGATTCCCCATCACACTATTTAATCTGTGGCGTAATGATGGACAGGATGGGTTCTCACCTTTCTTTGTGGGCTCAGGCATGTTGAGCCGTTCTCCGGTGGACCTGGCACCAGTTGAAGGGGTTCAGAGGTGAGTCTGGGCTGCCCAGTGTGTGTGGCAAGGGTTGTCCTTTAGCCAAGGGGTGTTATGATGGAGTAACCGAGGTGAGGAAAGCTTCACCAGAGAGTTTGGAAGTCAATGAGGATGAGGGCAACACAGGAACGTGAAGGAGAAAGTAACAGATCTGGGGGTGATGAATAAATGGGGTTTATATAGCGCTCATCTTAGCCACTCCTTTCTGTGTTTGATAACATAGCCCAAAAAAACATCCCTCCCCTTCGCTCCTAAAGTCCTGGGATTAGATGTGGCTCGCTGTGCCCTGTCTCCTCACCAGCTGGAGTCAGACAGTCAAGGTATTTCTGTTGACAAGATAGCATTGCTTTGAATATAAGACTTCTCCACGGTATTTTTATGCAGAATGCTTGACCCCTCAATCAAAATATAATATATATAAAAATGTGCAACATTTGCAATGCACATAATCTATAAAAATATAGAATGAAAGTAAAATATATTAATTAAATGTAATAATATATAAAAATGTATAGATAAAAAATTTGTACATTTTACAATTTAGATATAATTCATCAAAATATAATATAATACAACAAAAAAAATGTATAATAATAATAAAATGTAATAACATAAAAAGTAATAAATATTATATTATATTATATTATATTATATTATATTATATTATATTATATATTATATTATATTATATTATATTATATTATATTATATTTTAAAGTAATATGTGACCCTGGACCACAAAACCAGTCATAAAGGTACATTTTTGAAATTCAGATTTATACGTCATCTGAAAGTAATAAATAAGCATTCAATTGATGTATTATTTGTTAGGATAGGACCATATTTGGCAGAGATACAACTATTTGAAAATCTGGAAATATTGAGAAAAGTAGCGATACATATTACTAATCAAAAATTAAGTTTTGATATATTTACAGTAGGAGATTTACAAAATATCTTCTTGGAACATGATCTTTACTTAATCTCCTAATGATTTTTGGCATAAAACAAAAATCAATAATTCTGACCCATACAATGTATTTTTGGCTATTGCTACAAACATACCTGTGCTACTTATGCCTGGTTTTGTGGTCCAGGGTCACATATAATATAAAATAAAAAGTAATAAATAATGAAAAAAAAAAAAAATCTCATAAAACATTTTAAATAATATACTACATATTTATCTACATGTGTAAATATATGTACATATGCAAACTGCTCTTTATTACTTGGTCTCCATTCCTGCCAATGAGGTGTGTGTAATGAAGATACGACCCTGCCAGTCGTGGTTGATGTGACAATGTGACTGAATTACTATAAAGCTTGGCAAGGCCCATGTCAAGGGCATTCACTATAGGCTGAATGAAAGAGATATATGATAGGTGATGGTGTCATCCAGGGGTTCCCAGTGTCTAAGCTCCACCCTTTCGCTAGAAAGTCCCTGGTTCATATTTAGGGCTTAGTGAGAAAAATAGGAAACATTTACTTCACCCTTCAGCCAAGTGCCAGAGATCGTTTTGATCTAATGTGAATGAGGGCCAAGGCCGGTTATCTGAACAACCAGGACTATAAATTCTGTTAAGATTCCTGAGCAATGCTTTACTCTATAATTAGAATGCCAACCTGAACTCTGACATTTGACATAACTAGCATGGAAAGACAGTGGAAACATGGGATAGTTGCCATTGTCAAGACTCTAATTATCCTGTTAACACTTTAATTCTCATTATAAATCAGGCCCTTCTTCTTGCAGATATAACAGCAGTTTAGGCAGTGGTGGGGGGGGGGGGGGTAAAATACATTTTATCTTGAAAAATTGTTACATTTTACATTAAAAACTGAACATTAATGTGTGATGTATGTCAAGGTGTAATAAAAATATCTATTTACTTAATGGTTGCAACACATGACAGTTGACCCAATGTCTGTGAGCTTTAAGTTGAAATGCAGACATAGTTATGCCAAAGACTGAAAACGTCAGCTTCTCCGAGGGTCATATGAATGACGCTAAGTAATATTAGATGGTTCTAATGCTCCTGTAACATATATTACGTTTTAAGCAAGGAGTCTTCATTAGTAATTTCATGCTGTTCTTGTTCTTGTGACAGGAATTAGTCAGCAGTCATTCAATCCGTGGCTGAGCTGAACTTGCCATTAAAGAAATCTTTGTTTAGAATGGGATTTTTCACAAGTATGTGGTCACATTAGTAAAATTAATTTGAAATTGGTTTTTAGTTGGCAGTATGTGATGTACAGTAGTACCTCAGTAGGTTACTAAGTAGGTTACGGTGGCATAACAAACCGTCTTGACTGACTTAAGTGGATTTTAAAGGGATAATTCAGCCAAAAATGAAAATTGTGTCATACTCACTCTCAAGCTGTTCCAAACCTATATGAGTTTCTTTCTTCTGTTGAGCATAAAATAAGATATTTTGAAGAATGTTCAGAACCAAACAGTTGACCGAAGTCAATGGCTACCATCAACAGTTTGGCGGTTTGCAACAACTTAAGTGTGAGCAAATGATAACAGAATTTTTATTTTTGAGTAAACTATCCCTTTAAGCATGATTTTTGGCCTTTATTGGTATCGGACCCTCCAAACGAGGGGCCCATTTATAACCCTGTGTGTATGGCTCTAAAGGCAGGGTGCTGGGGAACTATCATGTGGGCCTGCCACAAAGTACTATTGGATCCCGGACTGGTGGTTAAAGGTTCATGACGCCCATGGGGATTTAGCTCTCATGGTCACCATAAAAAGCTCAGGCCTAGAGAGTCAGAGTGACACCTGCCTACACTAATGCACACACACACACAGGAACCTAAACAAAGAAGAACAGATATCCCCCTCAGAATTGCAACATCTCATTAAGATTCAGTGCGTTCAGTAATATGGAACAGGCAGTGCTTTAGATGTAGTGATCTAGCATGGAAAGCATGAATACTCGCTGCAGAAATAGATTCCACTCCTCCCTGTGAATAAAACTCTGCGGGACTATAAAAGGAGAGAACACCATCTCTGAATCACACAATACCATGTGTGAGGAGCACCCTGTGGCCGGCCAGTCAGTCAGAGAGACCAAACCAAGAATCTGTCTTTTAGTAGCGTTTTGTCAATAGCTCTGGGTCCAACTTCAGTATCCACAATGATGCCAGTAAAGAGATCGGCCTCAACAGCTGCTTACAGTGGCTCCAAAAGCATTCAAACACTTAAGCCCTGTTTAAAAATGAATGCATTTTATGACAGCATGTAACAAAATCTCAAAGCAAGTGGGATTTATTGTAAAGAAAGACTGCACATGCACATTTACCGGTTCATAAAAAGATGTTTGTTTGGTTTTAAATGGTAAAATAATCGTGCTCAAAATGTTTGGCTTCATGCATTCACTAAAATATGCTTATTGCAAAAATGGATCAGAAAAGCAAAGCATAATTTGTTTGTGGATGCCATTTGATATGAGATTTTGATACGGCATTCAATGATAATTATACATTTTTAACCATTACCCAGGTTTTCAAATACGTTTTGTGAGTAAAACTAAAATTAACTCTTAAAAAATAATTTTCTTTAATTGAAATAGAGCTATATATATATATATATATATATATATATATATATATATATATATATATATATATAAACCTATAACAAAGTTGAAGTTGAACAACAAAAAAAAATAAAAACAAAAATACAAATTATACTAACTGAAATAAAACAATTTTAAGTAAGTACTAAAGTTGAAGTTGAAGTACTAAAAATAATAAAACTAAAAATATAAATTAAAGCTAAATATACAAATAAAAAAGTTAAAATCACATAAAATTGCATTAATCTAAAACTAAAAAGAAAAACTGAAAATATAAAAATAAAAGCTAATAAAAATAATGATAAATACTATAATAGAATATAAAAAATACTAAAACATTGATTTGCACAAACTCTGTAAAGATAAAAAAAAATAAAAAAAATAGAGAGGATGTTAGAAATCAAAAAGCAATTTGTAATGTTTAACATCAGCTTTTTGCCATTAAGTTGTTAACAATTATTTTGTTTTCCAGAAAAACGAGAGAAAAAAAAAGCACAACTGTAATGACTAACAACCAGCAAGTGACAAAATCCAATTAAAAGCAGTATAGCAACTTTGCCACCTACTGGGAACAAATGAGCAGTGCGGGAAGAAGATATTTAGTCTGTGTTTATTTGTTTTGGCTCTTTTCAAATGCCAGCTGAAAAACTAATAAAGAAAATATTGTGTGTGTGTGTGTGTGTGTGTGTGTGTGTGTGTGTGTGTGTGTATATATATATATATATATGTATATATATATATATATATATATAAAGAAATAGGTTCACTATATATGAATTTGTTTTATTTATTTATAAAAGATGTTTTTAAAAGACATACTATTTTAAATGCCTCATGATATGCAAAGAACAGCGAAAAGTAAATTATTTAGGTAATATTCTGCTATACAAAACACCACGGTTCATCACCTTCATCGAGCAGGAAAAATAGAAACTAATTTTACCCTCTTCCTGTTACCAAGGCAATTAAGATATCATGAGAGTAACAAATAATGACCGTAACAGACTTGAGACAATCATTCAGCTCTCATTTCGATCCACATTCTGCTTTCTTTACACCATGTTGGCTCTGTAAAGTAGAGAGGGTTGCTAAACTAAACTGATAAGTCAGTTTCTTTTTCACTTTAATGATCTCCCCCGAGCGGGCGTAATTTCGCAGGGCACGGGACATTTTCTGGTAGGTCATGGGCATCCGGTTGCCCTTCCTCTGGCCCCATAGCTCAGCCACGCGCTCCTTGTGCCTGGCAGAAAAGCGGAAGACGCCTGCCGAAGCGGGCACCCAGGACACACAGTGGGCCATGCCTGGGTCCTCCAGCATCTCGAACATGAAGTGGAAAAGACGTAGCTTTTTCCCTGCAATCATAGAGATGACTGCGGTCAAACAGTGTTTAAGTGTGTGTGTTTGTGCGTGAAGGGGGTAGGCAAAGGCCTATGGAAACTATTTCCCATAAAAACAGCCTTGTATTATGATATCCCTAATTAAGATAAGCATCTCTAAAACATCAATTGTGCACAAGACCAGAGAAAATAAGGGAGAACTGAGATTCTATTTGGCAGTTATGGGTAGGACGGGCCGCTCCCATGCTGCAGTTCCTCTAGGTTATTCCTCACCTTCGAGATAGCATCAGAATAAACCACAAAAGCAGAACTGACCTTTCTCTGCTGGTGTAATGCTGGGCAATGATTCGGCACACTTTTCGGGTGTTGTATTCAGCGTTAAAGGTCTCTCTGGTGCGTTTAGGGCATTTAACACTTGCCCGTCGGGTGCATTGTGAAGGACCGCTGACTGATCGACAGTGGTGCTGTTGCAATTCATTCTACAGTCTGTATATGAGTCCGATCCGTTTGCTTTGGCCAGAGGTCCCATGACCTATTGATTTGACACAAGAAATTGGTTTTAAAATAAAAAAGAACTGGTGCAAGAATGACACAAAGTGTTGAACTGAATGGTTTACCTGCTGAGCTGCGGGTGCAGGAGGCTGCAGCTGGGACTTTTCTTTTTCTAACACATTGTTAGAATGTTCTCCAGCAGGTAGCTTCTCTCTAGATATGTCCACATCTTGACTGGTTGGCATGACAGAAAGATCCCTTGCTGCCATTGCATTACAAAACCAGTTTAGTGATGGATGATATACAGACTTATCAATTCAGTTTTTTTTTTTTGCAGTAACAGTCAATGGACACTATTCCCTTGTGAAAAAGACATTCACAAAATTATGCATACTTTTAAAAAGAGAACTGATTACTTTTAATATACTTTAAAGGAATATATTTAAGTGTGAGCTGAAAATAAGTTTTCAGACACTTAATTGCATGTTGCATTTAAATTTAACCGTATTATCATTTAAACTGATTTTAAATGGAATTAACCTAACTTTAGAGTGATTGTTTGACCCATTTAAGTACATCTTTATATGTTAATTTATATGCTAATTTATATTCTATTGTCTTTTTGAAATAAGTTTTCTTAAAAGTGTACTAACAAACATTTATAGTCAACTAATATATACGTTAATGTAATTTCTACTTTTCTTGTGCTTAAGTATGTTAGTCAGCACACCAAAATACGTTTGCTTATACACTTTTAAGATTTGAACAAGTATACACTACACTACAAACTAAAATTCAACACAAAAAACAACAAATCACACCTGATTTATTTTCAATTCACATAGCACAAAAAAAAAAAAAAAACCACAGAACAAAAGAAGAAATGAAATTATTGAATTTTGAAAAGACATGAAGGTGCATTGAAAAAAAAACGTTGTAGGATTTACTCAGAAATTGCTAGTAAATTTCACAAATTAATTTAATAAAATTATATATAGTATATGTAAATGATGACAGAATTTTCAATCCTTTTAATATAATTATTAAGAATAATTGATGGCAGAATTTTCAATCCTTTTAAGCTTCCTTCTTACTGTTCCATAGGGCTTTTCTTCGAGATTCCTGTCTGTAATGTTCCTCAAGAAATTCCAGAATCACCTCCAAATCAGTCTGATATTCCTGCGGACTGTTCTGGTAAAAATAAACAACAATTTTTTAACCCGTACACAACAGTGGCCACTAAAAAGTGTTTGGTTTGCTCTAATATAATGACACTGGTACATTTTGAATTGTCTAAATATGTTTTGGGGCCACTGTAGAATAAATGCTAAAAAACAAAACTGTAAAATGGATCAGTTCTTACCATGTTCGTGTTAGTGTGATCCTTACTCTAAGTATTGCTGTTTCAGGTGTCGCTGTATTATTGAATAACCAATAATTTAAGAAAAGAAGAATTTGTTACTATTAGTGTGTTTTCCACAAA
The DNA here is from genome assembly GCF_018340385.1 of Cyprinus carpio. NCBI lineage: Eukaryota > Metazoa > Chordata > Actinopteri > Cypriniformes > Cyprinidae > Cyprinus > Cyprinus carpio. Next base: position 13,560,678 of record NC_056600.1, read on the forward strand.
ACTCTGTCTGTTCGAAAAGGTGCAGACCTCTTTTTATCAATAGCAAGGGGCTGTGGGAGTGAACAGACCTTTCTCAAATGATCTACGACCGTACATAAATAACCAGCCATTTTTGGACCCAAAACCACAGTTTCTGTCGGCCCAAACATACACACCCTGATCTCGGTCTAACACACATCTCTAGCATCCACCTTTATGGAACCAGTAACCACATCCTCTTCACTCTTACAGATAACAACCACAGCCACCTAACAATGACATGCAGGCTCCGCATAAAAAACACATTCATTTGTGCTCAAATGATCAAGAACTTTAAAATGTTGAAAAAGAAAAATATGCAAAGCGACATAGATGAGAGAAATGCGATGTTTAAAACTTCAATCATAAAACAGCACAGTTGTTATGAGACCAGTGTTTATTGTCCAGTATGAAAATTATACAGCAGCACTACATTAGAGTTTGATTGCTATCTTACAAAGAGGAAGATGATTTGAGATCGGTTTGTAATATGACACAGAAAGCAGTCACAAACAATCTTCTCTCTGTGAAATTAGATAAGCTTGCCCAATGCATTTGCAAAGAAATCAGCGCAAAGGTTTATACAGCAGCTTCAAGCGTATGTGTTTTACAGTGGAGAGTTTAACAAACAAATTGACTGGGATTTTCAAGACAGGAAACTTTATTTGAGTGATAAAACAAATGATCTTATGTAAACAAGTAAATATGAAGACAGACTGTTATAACAAACAGTAGAGTGATCCCACAAAGTAGATATAAGACACTTGTATTATAATAATGCATTTTATGAACCATTTTCTCTTATATTTTAATTATTTCAAACCTTTTGATGAAATGTTTTGCTTAAAAAGTGCTCGCTCTGCTGTCATTTTAAAAGTAGCATTATTTGGTTTGATATTTTTTAATTAAATAATTTATGTATTTTGAGTGTCCAAATACTTTTTAGGGCCACTGTACAGTACATATACACAGCGGTTCAAAAGCTTGGGGTTCATTTTTTTTTTTTTTTTTTTTTATGAAGTCTCTTATGCTCATCAAGGTTGCACTTTTTTGATCAAAAAAAAAAAAAGTAAGATTGTGAAATATTATTTCAATTTAAAATGTAAAACTGTTTTCTGTTTTTCTGTTTTAATATATTTTCAGTTGTAATTTATTCCTGCAATGTCAATGCTGTATTTTAGCAGGCTTTTTAGTGATACTTTTAAAAATGATTTACTTGATATAGAAATCTTTTGTAAAATAATGAAAATCTTTGCTGTCACTTTTGATCAATTAAATGCATCCTCACTGATAGAAGTATTAATTTCTTTAAAAAAAATTTTTTTTAACCAGTATAACATCCTATTTACATGCATCCACTCATTTCTAATGCACTGTAGCTAATTTTGTAAACTTTTACGATGTCAAAGTTTATTTGAAAGAATCTCCCTTGTAAAGGAAAGAAATTTCAGAATTCGCGGCATGACAGGAATGGGCTCTTTTGAGAATCACTGAGCTGAAACACTAATTTTGGGCTCCTCCTGCATTGTCAGTACAGTAGCAAGATCGTACTCGGCCTGGTAAGAGTACTGGCCGTACCAGTAATGACAGTCTGGTAGAGGAGAGCTGTAGTAAACGTGTTCAGAAGAGCCTTGCTGATGAAGGGCCATGTCTCTGGACGAAGGGCCCGAGCTGTAGCCTGACAGTGAGCTCAATCTCTGCAGTATAGCTGGGTTAAACTGATAGGTGAGCTTGCGACGCACTTTCACAATCTCACCCGTGCGGCTGTAGTTGCGGAGAGCGCGTGCCATTTTCTGGTAGGTCATGGTCTTGCGGTTGCCCTTGCGCTGTCCCCAGCATTCGGCCAGTTTTTCTTTATTTTTAGAGATGAAGTGGAAGATACCGCTCCCTCGGTCCGTCCATTGGATGGAGTCTCCCATGTTGTCGTCGTGAAGGGCCTCATGCAGATATTCATATAAGCGTAACTTCTTACGACCTAATGAGGAAGAGGAATACACGATGCATTCAGCACTTCTGTTTTATGAAGAACTCAACTTTGTTGAAAACTGTGAACTGTGAAAAAGCTGTACAGTCAGTTTTACGAGTATGTTTAATGTCTACTGAAAAAAGTGATTTTACTCTTTGCAATCCAAAACATCCTTTTAACGTTAGCACATAACGGGTCCCACATATTGAATTATCACATTTTCAAACACACAGAAAGCTAATAATGTTGTACCTTTTCCATGGCGCTGTGGTAAATTTGTGTAAAATGCTGAAGGCTCAGCAGAACACAATGGCCCCAGAGACACATCTGGCACAATGTGAGACCAAGACTGCAGATACAGAGAGACAAAACGTGTAAAAATATCGCAGTATAACCACTGAAACAATTCAAGTGACAAATGAAATGAGTTGTAAACCTACTGAGGATTCATTCCAGTCAAACATCGGTCCTGGAGGCTCAAAATGAGGTGTGAACTGATAGTATGAGATGGCATGTCTCACAGAGGACTGTTGACTTTCCAAATTCTCATAGTATTTATTTTCTGAAAGAGATAATTAGAAGAGAATGATTAATAATAATCATGATAATAATTTATACTTAATACTATTGCATAATATATTAATTTTTTTTCCACATTCGTATTAATATTGTATATTGTGGTACCATTGTCACAGTGTCGTATCTGAGAGTGACGCTGAATTACATCAATGGCATCCTGAAAATCTTGATTAATGTCATTTTCAAGAGATCCCTGTGAGAAAGCAAGAAAAGGAAAAATAGGCATGAATTAGAATTTTGTGCATATTTGTGAAATAATCACTGTATTAGAGCTGTCTTGTTTCTCATCAAAATCTTATAAATGTAGAAAGTTATTAAATATGTACTTGTGGTTTCTAATAAATAAATAATAAAATAAACCATGTAATATAAAATAATATAATATAATATAATATAATATAATATAATATAATATAATATAATATAATATAATATAATATAATATAATATAATATAATATAATATAATATAATATCTGGAACAATTAATGAACTTTAATAAACTTGAGGCAAAAAAACTCACCATTCTGGCCTTGGAAAACCTAATTCTGCATCTATGTAGAGCTCGTTCAACTGGAAATGTCCTCTATGTCTCAGTGATTATATGTGGACAGATATATTGTAGAACGACTACTGATTTACTGTCCAACTAAGCAATGTGGCCTGTTTTATACTTGGGTCCATTTAAATGTGACACGTCAACATAATATGGAGCAGTCAGTGATACTCTACTTCTCTTTTTGGAAATAAAGACCAGGTAGGACTCATAGTCCCTCTATTCTATAATCTCCATATCTCCATCCATGAAAAAAGATAGATAGCGGGAGAGAGAGAGAGACAGAGCGAGAGAGGGACTAACCACTAGTTTATCCAGGATTCCTTCTCCTTTGTGAAAACATTTGCATTTCCTGTCAGAAGCTGTCAACGGCACTTTAGTTTATTGGTCCTGTAAAAATGTGTTGAGAAGCACCAAACAATAACCAATCTGATAATCACAGCAAGAGAAAAAGCTGCAGAATGCTGAGAAATTTCATCTGAGGTGGGACGCTTCAATAAACAAGTGACAGAACTTTTTTTTTTTATATATATGGATTTTCATGTTCCTTTCATGCATATATAAAAGAAAATGGTACCAATTCAATGCTGTTTCATTTATTTTAGCCAGATTCTGTTTTTTAGCCAGTGTGAATAATATTTGCAAAATCTCCTCCACATTTTGTGTTAAAGATAATACGCATATTCATATTAGCGATGTATTGTCAACTAAACGTGCAAAGAAAGATTGAAAGATGAAAATCTTGAGTACAAACTATTGTTTATCTGTCAAGCTGAAGGCAACCAACAAAGCATTTTATTCCTTTTTGCCATGTATTGTTCTAAGCTCATAAAACAGCAGTTAATTCATTTCACCTTCACATGACACAAGTTTTAAATATCAACTGACTGGCTCCTGTAGTTCCCCTTTCAGGTGTGTAGAGAATGAAAGTAAAGAGGCTGACTGATAAAAGAACCGGGTACACTTTATGAGACTTCAGCACTTCAGTCGACTGAGATTACTGCTGTGTTCTGGCAAATAATCAATATGCTAGAAACTGTGCGGTGTTGGGTGGAAATTTATGGCCCCAAACTGTGTAAACAACTAATCTCACTCACAATAGTTATTGAGCTATATTTTGAATCCCCTGGCAAATGATTAAAAAATGATACTTTACATTACCATTCAGAAGTTTGTGGTCAGTAAGAATTTAATGATGTTGAAAGAAAACAGTAATATTATAAAATATTATAGCAACATAAAATAACTGTTTTCTATTTTAATATATTTTAAAATGTCATTTATTCCTGTGATGGTAAAGCTAGCACAGCTTCATTTCTTATGATTGATGATTTTTCATAAACATATAAACAGTTGGACTGTTTAATATTTTTATGAAAACCACAACACATTTTTTCATGAATTCTTTGATAAATAGAAAATGTAAAAAAGCTACCATTCAAAAGTTTGGGGTCAGTAATATTTTCTGTAATATGTAATGCAAAATAGTTTTATTTTGGGGAAATTTTCTTTTGAAACTTTGTACACTCCACATACCTGTATCTGGTTTTTTTTTTTTTTTCTTTTTTTTTTTCTCCTGTTGACAGGGTTTAACTGTTCTGCAACATCTGTGGCAAACCTTGGAATTGTTTCCTGTCTGCTGCGGATGATAAAATGTGGGAAACTGTGCTTGAAGGATATGAAAACTCACAAGGTTATTACATTTGCACTTTAATCTTAAATGCTTAAAAAAAAAAAAAAAAAAAAAAAACTTTAGCAGTAGAAATGTCACATAGTGTCAATGAGTCATTTCTGTTTGACATCTGAAATTACAGAAAGATAATAACTGAGCGCTTACCAGTTATTATTAATATGTCAATAATAAATGAATGATTAACTCTGAGGTTATATTTAAAAATATATATAAGCCTTGTTTTGGATCTGTCCCTTCCTCGCTATCTGTCTTTAAATGTTTGTGTGAATTTTTCCATTGGTTTATGTATTTATGTATGCGTTGCCAAAGTATTTACATTTTCTGCCGAAGCAGTAGCGAGGGCTTTATCTTTTCAAACAAAGAGCTGCTTTCCTTCCCCTTCTCTTCAACCCCTATTCAAAAGGACCATTAATACCAAACCCAATGAGGGAAGGGCAGTATAACCACAACACAGCTCCTATTCAACTTCTTTATTTACTGGCACTCAATCAAAATAAGTTCCCAAAGTGCCTGCACAGGTAAACAGATCACTTAAGCTGTCTGATAACCTCTGTAACGTGGCTTACTGATTCTGGGTAAGAAAACAATACTGCTGTAATTGTTGTTGTTGGGCCTGGCTTGAGTCTTTTGTATATTTAATACCAGAGCTTTATAGCAAACCATTTGTGGTCTTCTATTCAATTAGAGGAGGTTAACAGCAGGCCCAAACCTTAACTGTTGTTACTTTGATTGCAAAAGCAAATAATTTGTATTCCTTTTAACCTTAAGAGAAGCTAAAACATGTTTCATTTACTTGTTTGTTTGTTTGTTTGGATTATAAAAGCAAATGAGTTGTATTACTTTTAGACTTAAGGGCAGCTTATACATTTTTTTATGTATTTATTTGTCTGTTTTGGTTACAAAATAAAAATCTGTTGAAACTTAAGAGCAGCTAAAATGTTTGTTTGTGTTCTGTTCATTTGTTTGGTTGGTTGTTTTCTATTTGTTTGTTTGTTTTACTGAAACAAGTGAGTTGTATTCATTTCAACCTTAAGTGCAGCTAAACATTTGAATTAATTATTTTTCACTTTTTTATTTATTTATTTATTTATTTATTATTTTTTATTTTTTTGGTTTACAAAAGCAATATATTTAATTCCTTTTAACCTTAAGACAAGTTAAGCATTTATTTATTTATTTGGTTGTTTTGATTACAAAGCAAATGAATTATATTCCTATAAACCTTAAGATCAGCTTATTTATTTTATTTATTCATTTTTTTATTACTTACTTTATTTATTTACTTACTTTTAAACCAAATTGTAAAACAAATGCAATACACCACATTTTTAAATGTTTGCACGCGACAGTCTGAAAAGGTTTCCCAGCAACTGTCACATAATTCCATAATTGGAACACACCCAGTTTTCTGAGAATATTTCTTTCCTCATAGGTTTTTTCCAGTTCCTGATTTTTGGATGGATGTCATGAAAGTAAACAAAGTATTTAATTTCATATACTCTAGTCCCTTGACCTAAACAGCATAGTTTGATGTCATAGTCGGTGCAGGGTATGTCTATTCTCTGCATACAGTATATAACCCATTTAGACAAATAGGTATCTTAGAAGCATGTGAAGTTCATGCTGCTGTTATTGAAGAAAAAAAAAAAAAAAAAAAAAAGCAAACCTAATACTAAGACATTCAGAAATTAATCTTCAAATATTATTTTTATAAGAATAGTTCACCCAAATATGAAAATTCTGTCAGTATTTCCTCATATCGTTCCAAACCTGTATGAGTTTCCACCAAACTATGGAAATACCAAAAACAATGGAAGTCAATGGCTACAGTCAACAGTTTGGTTGACTTTCAGACTGCACTGTATAAGCATTTGGAATATTATCCTGCATTTGCATGCTCACTCTTAAAAAAAATATTGGTTCTTTATTGGCATCATGGTTCCATGAAAAACCTTTAACATCCAAGGAAACTTTCCATTGTACCAAAGGTTCTGTATAAATTATTATTACTTTTTTGGATCAATAATAGTTCTTAAAAGGTTCTGAAAGATTCTTTGGGGAGTCCAAAATTATTATTGATGGTGATGTAAATATTAGTTTATGATGGAATCGGCTGCTCCGTTCCATGTTTTTCATTCCCAAGCATGTGCTTGCTTGTATTTTACATTAAATGGATGTTACATTTAAACTAAAACCAGTTTTCAATACAAAACATGAACACCATTAGCTTTCCATTATGTTTAAAAATAGCCAAAATATAAGGTTATTAATACTGCTTTTCATTCTGACTGTACACAAAGCTTCAGCATGAGGTAATTATTTATTGGCACAGCAATAGAAGTATTCAGATTAAACTAACTGACAAAAGTGTCTTGCTATAGATCAAATCTTTGGAGAGCCAAATAAATATATTCACATTTACAGAACCACAGGGAGTGTACAATATATTTATATTTCAATGGTTACTAAGATGAACAAGACTGATTATACATGGCTTTTTGTCCAAGTGCCTCAGGTAATTGCTGAAAAACGTCCATTTACATGGAAATTTAACATGATACCAAACCTGAAACAAAATAGTAACCGTTTTTTTTTTTCTGCACGACACTTCATTTGATCATATAAAGCTGTGTGGGTTTTTTTTTTCCTCAGGAAAGCCCTACAGCTAACAGGACCCCTCAACAGCAAGATCTTGATCATTATTGCACATGTAAGGGAATTCCCCTTCAAAAGAGCTACTTGCTTTGGTGTGATGTTAACAGAGATGGAAGATATACAAATTGTGTTAAATGCTTGCTAAGGACATGACAGTAAACAACAACAAAAAGATAATTAAATGACATTGTGCAAAATCAAGCAAACCAAACTGTTACACGCTTTCAGGCCTTTTAACCTCTAAACCACTTTGAATGTCTTCTAGTGATCACTGACATGTCTCAAACAGGTTCAAGGCTCTTCCAAAATAATCTTTATGATAAACACTTTATGATAAATGCAATTATGTGTTTTAAAGGCATCGGATGTAAACTAATGCGGAAGCCATTTTCCCCTTAAAACTAAATATGCTTTTAAGGACCCCAAACTTCATAACAAATGATAGATAGCTTAAGAGTTTAATAAATAATCAACAATTAAAGTGCTATTTCAACCCCCCCATATTGACTATATATTCTTTTCTTTTTTTTCTGGCCAAAATATATTTCAGATATAATTAAAACATATGCTAAATACTGTATAAGTTTACAGGCCTAAGGAAATATTTTTTTTTTGTATGAAACAGAACAAGAAAATACATTTTCAAATGTAATTTTAAAAAGGATTTTGAGTTTATATATATATATATATATATATATATATATATATATATATATATATATATATATATATATTATAACTTGTATCTTTCAAAGCATTTTCTGTATATATGTGTATATATATATATATATATATATATATATATATATATATATATATATATATATATATATATATATATATAAAGAGGTCTAAAAAATACAGATGAAATAGTTAACTAAAACAAAAACAAAAATGTTTTGAAATGTATTTAAAATATATCTGAAAAAAAAGAAGTATTTTTAGCCATTTGGATGAGGTCCTCATGTTTACTGTGTATAAGTATTAATATTATCCGTCAATAACATTATTAATATGTCGTGAATGGTGAATTTTGTATAAAGTCAGGCATAGGATCCCTAAACTGAGGATGTTATGCCCAAAATTATGTGATTTTTGCAGACGATTTTATAGAGGTCATCAGTAATAATCCAAAACACAAAAATGCAAAACAGAATTAATTACAGTTTCAATCCTCACTGCCAAAAGACATTTCCATGTGTGCATTAACTCAAGAGCAGTCCGTGTATGTTGTAACCATGTTGCCCCTTCGCTGTGTGACAGTCCTACAGTGCTGCCTGGTGGAACCGTGAAACTTGCTTTGAGTCCGAGTCTGGTGTCCATTAAAAGAGAACATCTTCTCCATATCCTCAAACATATCATCAAATATGTCACCACCGAAAGAGTGCTGAAAGTGCCTTCTGTGCCTGCTGCGTGCTTTTTCGTGAGCCTGAAAGTGTCTCTCGAAATGTCTTTTATTATGCAAATGTGGATTGTGTCCAAACTTTTCAGAGCCTCTGAATATATCATCGAAGTTGAAGCTAAAATGTTGATGGAAGTGGTCACCGCCTCCTCTCGGACTCTCTCTGGAGAACGGACTGCTCCTCATCTGATCGTACTCCTTTCTCCGATTGTCATCTGATAATGTTTCATATGCTGGGAATGAAAAATACATAGCTTTAATAACTGATCAACACATGAAATGTTCAGAAGGGTGTGTCGTGTGTTGTTTTACACAGGTATGCTGACTCACCCTCAGCGATCTCTCTGAACTGTGCCTCTGCGTCAGGGCTTTTGTTTTTATCAGGGTGATATCGCATGGCTAATTTATGGAAAGCCTTTTTGATCTGCCGGTCAGATGCATCTTTGGGTACACCCAGGATCTCGTAGTAGTCTTTCTCGGCCAAAATGAACTCTGTGATGAGCAGAATGCTCACAGCCAAAGTCAACACTGACTGAGCTGTTGCCATCACTGTGGTCCGATCTGTTAACAGGAAACAAGAGGCGAGATCACAGTTCAGTTGTTGGTTTTGTGTCATGAGACAATTCAAAGGAGTATTTCAGTGTAATAATATATATATATATATATATATATATATATATATATATATATATATAGTGTGTGTGTGTGTGTGTGTGTATACATTAACATACATTTTAATCAGCATAAATGGTACCATAATGTATAAAAAATGTATTATTGTTTGCTTGACTGTAATGAGAATAGGTGGAAATGTGCCACAGTTAATCCTAAAATTTGCTTGTGAGTTTGACATGCCTAAAAAGAGATGCAGATATATTTGGAATAGTTGTTAACTATAAATATTAATAAAAAAAATAGCTTGACAACTTCAAACTGAGTTATGTTTTTACCTGTTTAACATTATATCCTCATCCTCAATACATGCGTCGGAACAGAATGATTCTCGAACATATCTAAACAGCTGTATGTGTCAGATATAAAGTAAAACATTTTAGATGTAGTACAACTGCTGGTGTTTACTTACCCGCTGCTGGTTTCCGTCCCAAAGTTACATCAAACGAAGAACAGCTGATCGGTTTTCTGAACGCTGTGACAGCGCTAAAGTTGCTGCTCCACGACTCGCAGCGCGATTGGCTGACTCCCGCGAGGAATGACTATGAGCGTTTTGATTGGTCCACATCGCCCGAACGCCACTTCCTGTTTCTATAGCGGGCGTGAGCTGTCAAACGTTAAACTGTTAAAGGACCCCACTCAAAGGAAAAAGTTATCATTATATATGTTATAAAAGTATATTTGTAAGCCAGTTTTATGCGTCTGAAATATAAGATTTTCTTAAAGTACATACGTTTTTGAAGATAAGGAGTTTGTATGTTCATTTAGGTTAATTTTGTCTCCATAACAACATCTCTCTCTCTCTCTCTCTCTCTCTCTCTCTCTCTCTCTCTCTCTCATGCCAAAGCATTTAAATACAGAATAAAATATAGAATATAATTACACCATCAAAGGAGACAATAAATACAAAAAAAAAGATCAATAAAATAAAAAAACAACAGCAGATAGTATTTCTAATATTAATAATAGTAATTATATACAATTAAGAATATCAAATAAAACAGTTGAATACCATAAATTATCCCTTTCATATGATGTGTATGGTGTATAAATGTTTTGCAGCTAGTTTGACTGCCATCTCATTCTCTCCAAGTATATAGAGTAGTTTCTCTGAGTCATTTAGAGACAAGAATGAATGATTCAATGCTTCAAACTGTGGGAAGAATGTTTCTCTTGTAGTGGTGTATTTGGGGCAGACAAGAAGAGACACACACTCACTCACTCTCTCTCTCTCTCTCTCTCTCTCTCTCTCTCTCTCTCCATCCCTCCGTCACACACTACCCTCATATATGTGCTTTAAAAACAGCAACAACCATAACAATGAATAAAACCAACAGTGTGTGTGTGTGTGTGTGTGTGTTTCTGACAGCAGCATCCAAGTCATCAACTCCGCCTTGGAAAAAACAGGTGAGACTGCAAAAGAGGCACAAGGTGTTTTTTGCCAATCATGATTACTCGATTTATTGCCACATGTCCTGCTGAACTTGTCTCCTACAGAGAATTTGCTCTTAGTGTCTATATAAGAAACTGACAGCATCCCAGACGTTCCCGTCTTGGAGACACGGACAAAGCTCAACTGTGGGCTGAGACTGTAAGTGTCCTTGCCAAAATAATGGCATTAAAAAAACAACAACAATAGGAATGTAGATCATGTTTGTAGATGAGGAAGTAATGCAGTAAAAAAAGGCAGGGCTATTTCAATATTTCAGGGCTATCTATCTGTCATTCTTATTATATAAAGATTTAGTTAGAAAGCGGATTTTATGAACAATAATTAAATGAATTATCTCATAATAATTATCTTTATATAATAAGAATGACAGATAGATAGCCCTGAAATATTGAAATAGTGAAGATGGACATGTGAAGATAATACTGTGTACAGGAGGTCAAGATAATATTGTGGTAACAGTTACATTTTGGTCAATAATTTTGATTATTTACAATAAGCAATGTATCCTATTTCTCAAAGTGCGGGTTCCTTGAAGAAAGGAAATCCACGAAAATGCCTGAATTATCAAAAATCTCACTTTTCCAGTCGGCTGGGTTCTGGAAACATTTTTTAAAATTTTCAATGATAAAATAAAATAATAAATGAAATAAAAAACATACTTAGAACACCACGGGAACTAGACTGTGTATGTTTTTAAAGATGGACATGAATTACTCCTGGGTTTTTGTAAACCTGCTTCATGAGGGAACTGCTGGGGGTTTGAGTGTTAAAGAAAAGCAAACAATTTAATAATAAACAACAACAACAATTACATCATTTTTAAAACACTAAAATATTTGTAAAATAAAACAAAACAAAACAAAACATTTTAGGTGTTGATCTGCATGTCAAGTGACCATTAACCATCATCAGATCATATCAACATGCAAATATGTTGTTAAATTATTGAAATATTAACTATTAAATATTATAAATATTTGCTAAGTAAATATTTTAACTTACAGAGGTTCAGACAAAAAAGTTAGTGAATCCAAATAAAATCAGCAGTGGTGCAGTAAAAAAGCTTTTAAATATAGGTATAGTGAAAAACTACATGTTAGCTAAATGAGATTTGAATTAACTCTAAAAACACTTGTTTTCCCATTCATAAGCATAGGTTCAAGGTTTTTTTTTTTTTTTTTTTTTTAGTAGCTGTCAGTAACACCTTTATATTTCTTGTTTTTGTGTTGTGGCTCTGCAGAAGTGTGAGGATATGAAATGGATTTAATAAGGCCTGTCTGTCTTTCCATACATGCATGGCCACATGGTGTCAGTGTGGCAGAGGTCACCTCATTGTTATAGGTGATGTTCATTCACAGAATGGCGGAGAGTGCTTAAAAATAGTCATTCATTCGGCATGGCTGTGGCCTACAGTAAATAACACGGTTTTAACCAGTAATAAACAGCACAAGCCTTGAGGGAGAATTACTGATGGAGCAAAAGATCAGTGCCTTTAAAACAGCCAATGGTGCATTGCATACAAAATAGACATATAAATACATACAAAATAAAGTGGCCCTCTAAAAACTTTATTAAAGAGAAACTGTACAATTTTATTGATCAGCACAACTCTTAAATGTTTGGATGATGTCAGTATCTACAAGTGCACTGTTCTTTGAATGTATACTTTGTATTGTTTGGGAGGTCAGACTGTATCATTGTCACTGTTTTTTGTGTACTGTGATGCTGGTCTATTCAATTTTAAAATAAATCTGCTGTTTTTATAATATTGTTGAATCTAATGAGCTCATATATTTTTTTAGAGGCCATTTCCTAAATGACGTAATTTACACCGTATTGTATTTGATAAAGGGCATAAAATGCTGTCTTATTCTCACTTCTCACTTCTCCCTTCCCTCCCGCCCTTTGGTAACAATGGTCTCCACTATTTTTTATCAGCCTCTAAATGCTCTAATTCCATTTCCCAACAGCTACCTTGGATACAGTTGCCTTAGGCTTCCATTTTGGCTCAAATCCAAACAAAGTTTGTGCAGTGAAAAGGCAAACCAATTATGTTGTGTCATTTGGCAATTCCATAAAGGTTAGATGCGTTGTAGCATGTTTTTACTGTTGTAACTTAAGCACATTAACCAAGTCCCTTCAGTGAGTTAATTTATTTAATTGTTTTTCATATGAAGGATTAAGTCTATTCTTTTTTGGTGCATAAATGGGATTTATCAATTTTTTTAAACACGCTACAAGTGCATATTTATGGCCTAGTTAGAAAAATAAATATTTTAAAATACGTATTTTGAGAATAATTTAACCCATAAGAGAGAGTCCTCATCCAAAAGATGAACTGTTTTTAATCAATGTGTGAGGAACTATATTCAGGCGCATTAAATATTCAGTATTGCTCCATTATTTATGGGAACAGAGGGAATAGAAACATAGAAATTTCTGGAGGGAAATATAATTATGAATCTGATCGCTGAAAATGTTGACTGATGATTGTGCGAATCCTGTTTTTTTTTTTTAGCAAAGGAACATTCTCTTTTCATTTCCCTTTATTTAAGGAACAAATTTTAAAATGTGTGAAGGCATTCTCTACACAGTTACTTTGACAGAAAACAGGCTTTGCAGTACAAAGAAATGAGTGTGTGTGAAAGTACGAGAGCAACACGGTGACTATGGAAACCGTCACACATCATTCTAATCCTATAGAACTTTTTATACACAGGCTCTTTTGAATTATCATTTAAATGAGGACTGGAAAATAACATTAATTTAATCACATTAAATGGATTGCAATTTACATAGGTCAGGTAAACAATTCACAGTGCTTTATAAATGAAACAAAAGACAGTATGTAATAGAAAAATGTGACCACCTGACCAGCTCTATACAATCAAAGATCTCTCTCTCTCCTCTCTCTCTATGTACAAGCCTACAATGACAATCACATCTGCAGCTCATTTTTGTGCTAAATGTGCTAAATATCTTTCTATACTGGGAAATAATTATATTTATACCTTGATTTTCTTTAAATAAGAGCCATTATTCTTGATACAATACTTTATGATGGTAATGAGTCACTTAACTGTAAATCACAGCAGGGCATATTACCACACAAAGGATAAAGCGAGGGCCATTATTATCATCTGTCAGAAACACACAAGGCAGAGGTGCCACTGTTAGTCATATCATCTGTCAGCAACAATTAAAAGGAAAACAGATCTCTGAAACACTCGATAGCAGACAAGTATCTATTTCAGTTTTACAGGATAACCCTGCCAAATACAGTTTCCATAGCCAAAATTGTTAGAAAAGGCTTGAAAGTTTGCGTAAAAGTGTGTGCTTTGACCATGCAGTCTTCAGCAGCAGGAATGGTGGGTGATCAGTGTCCGTGAGGTTTTAGCTGTAGTACAGGTAGATCCATGGGTTTGTGCAGCTGTTAAGACTGGCGAGGAGCATGATAGTGACAAACACTGGCCCTGTAGAACAGATATGAGACTGTAAATAAAGAATCACACACAAAATAACAAATTGCACATATACAGGAAGTGTTCAGACTTGGAACCGATTGTGTGCTCTGGGCAATAATATTACCTGTTGCACCATCTGGTGTCTACACATGATTCAGTTTAATCTGATCAGGTCTTTTGTTGGCTACTAATGGATGGTTTTACTGCCTATATATCTGCTAGATCTGCAGCTGAGGGGAGATAGACAGTTCCCACAACAGAAAATGGTTGTGAGTAATCATATATACAGTACTTAAATGATGACTTATACGCATTAATGAGCCTTTAGTCACATATTTTATCATAAGAGTTACATATTACCACACCATGTGGTTATACCAGTGTATGTAGACATACATTTACATTACATTTACATTTAGTCATTTAGCAGACACTTTTATCCAAAGCGACTTACAAATGAGGACAATGGAAGCAATCACAGTCAACAAAAGAGTAATGATATACATGTGCTATAACAAGTCTCAGTTAGCCTAAACGCAGTAGACGTAGCAAGGGCTTTGTAATAATATAATAAATAAAAAGAAAACAGATAGAATAGAAAAAGAATAGAGCAAGCTATAACATTAGAGGTCTTTTTGCTTTTGTTAATTGTATAATAAATGAAAAGAAAACAGATAGAATACAAAAAGATTAGAAAGCTAGTTAGATTTTTTTTTTTTTTAAGAATAGAATTAGAATAGTGAGTGCTAAAGTTAGAAGGTCAAATAAAGATGGAAGAGATGTGTTTTTAGCTGATTCTTGAAGATGGCTAAGGACTCAGCTGCTCGGATTGAGTTGGGCAGGTCATTCCACCAGGAGGGAACATTTAATTTAAAAGTCCGTAAAAGTGCTTCTTTGAGATGGCACAATCAAGTGACGTTCACTTGCAGAACGCAAGCTTCTAGAGGGCACATAAGTCTGAAGTAATGAATTGAGGTAAAGGGGTGCAGAGCCAGTGGTGGTTTTGTATTCAAACATCAATGCCTTGAATTTTATGCGAGCAGCTATTGGTAGCCAGTGCAAATTGATAAACAGAGGTGTAACGTGCATTCTTTTCGGCTCATTAAAAATTAATCTTGCTGCCGCATTCTGGATTAATTGTAAAGGTTTGATAGAACTGGCTCGAAGACCTGCCAAGAGAGCATTGCAATAGTCCAGCCTGGACAGAACAAGAGCTTGGACAAGGAGTTGTGCAGCATGTTCCGAAAGAAAGTGCCTGATCTTCTTGATGTTGAATAAAGCAAATCTGCAGGACTGGACAGTTTTTAGTAATGTGGTCTGAGAAAGTCAGCTGATCATCAATCATAACTCCAAGGTTTCTGGCTGTTTTTGAAGGAGTTATGGTTGATGTGCCTAACTGGATGGTGCAATTGTGATGAAACGATGGGTTTGCTGGAACCACAAGCAGTTCTGTCTTGGCAAGGTTGAGTTGAATGTGATGGTCCTTCATCCAGCAAGAATTGTCTGTTAGACAAGCTGAGCTGCGAGCAGTTACCGTCAGATCCTCAGGATGGAATGAGAGGTAGAGTTGAGTGTCATCAGCATAGCAGTGGTATGAAAAGCCATGTTTCTGAATGACAGACCCTAATGATGCCATGTAGACAGAGAAGAGAAGTGGTCCAACAACTGAGCCCTGAGGTACCTCAGTAGTTAGATGTTGCCACTTAAGACACCTCACCTCTCCAAGATACTTTGAAGGACCTATCTGAGAGGTAAGACTCAAACCACTGGAGTGCCGTTCCTGAGATGCCCTTTGCCAGTAGGGTTGACAGGAGGATCTGGTGGTTATTCATATCAAAAGCAGCGGACAGATCAAGCAAGATAAGTATTGAAGATTTGGATTCTGCTATTGCCACTCTTAGGGCTTCAACAACTGAGAGCAAGGCAGTCTCAGTTGAAAGTCCACTTCTGAAGCCAGATTGGTTGCTTTCAATTATGCTGTTATAAATGAAAAAACCAGATACAACACAGAACACATCACATTCTATTGTTTTCGCAATGAAAGGAAGAAGGGAAACTGGTCTGTAGTTCTCTATAAGAGATGGGTTGAGGGTGGGTTTCTTAAGTAGTGGAGTTATACGAGCCTGTCTAAATGTTGAGGGAAAAACACCAGTGTGGAGGGATATGTTAATGATGTGAGTGAGTGCAGGTACAACTGCAGGAGAAAATGGCTTGAAGGAGATGAGATGGAATAGGATCAAGCAGACAAGTAGTAGGATGATTAGAAAGGATGAGTTTGGAGACTTCTGCCTCAGAGAGTGAAGAGAAGGATGTGAATGAGTGTATGTTTGCTGGTAAGATGTGCTTGACAGATTGTGGTGTGGAAAATTGTGCACTGATGTTTTTAATTTTATTAATGATAGCGAGAGTTAGACAAATTGTTAATTTTGTTATGGTAGTATGTCCTTTTAGCAGTGGAGACATTAACAGAGAAGGAAGAGAGGAGTGACTGATACACATTAAGGTCAGTAGTATATTGGCATATGTGCCACACCCTTTCAGCAGCTCTAAGCTCAGACCGATGTTTGCGTAGAACATAAGATAACCAAGGGGCTGATGAATGGTACGAGCTGGCCTGGAAGACAAGGGTCAAACAGTGTCTAAACAAGATGTAAGAGTGGAGCAGAAAGTATCAGTAGCACTGTTAGGGGAAGAAAGCGATACATACATTTTTATTTTTTATTATTTGATATGGGACATTATTTTATTCACCAAAGCCTAAATAAATATATTATATAAAATTATTATGTATTATATAAAAACTTTTCTTATTAAAATATTTATACTTTTATGCAATTAAACTTGAACATAAAAAGAAAGTTTAATAAAAAGCCAAAATATGTAGTTTTTTTATGATCATATTTAAAATAAGTATTATGGATTCTGCACTTTCATTTGTAATATTTGCAGATTTGTGTTCAAACTGAGGACAAAACCTGTGATGTGAAAAAAAAGTTCCTTTTAAAAATATGTTGTTTTTTTATGCATTTAGACCTGAACATAAAAAGAATATTTAAAAAATTTAGAAATGTTAAAAAAAATTATATTGTAAAATATTCTAAGATAATATTTAGCACTCTGGTGCTCCTCATTTGGCAGTCACACTTGTGATCTTCTCGGTCAAAAGTGACCGGACACCTGAAATTCTTTTTTCGCCCCAGTAAAATCAATGTAATATATTTTTGTTCCATAATATTTTTTCTTTTTTAATTTGTATTTTGAGATAATTTCATGGCACTAATTAATATTTATGGAATAATTGTGATGAATTTCTGCCAATTGAAAATAATTACATTTTTTTTTTAAATATAGGCCTATTTTTATATTACTTTACAATGAATGCAGTATTTTATGTTAAAATAGAGTCAATGCCTTTAAAATTCAATTTTTTGAAGCCAAATTAGTGCCATCAGGTGGGAGAAAATAAGAAAAACATCTTCAATTCCATGGTTTAGCCGATAGATTCCTGTATAGCTATATAAAAGGCCTGTAAATTCTCTTATTGTTTTAGACATAAATACTTATTTTTATTAAGTTGTGGGTTTGGATATATATTTAGACATTCTCAAAGACAACTTTTTGTAAAGGTTTATATATATATATATACACTCTCAGAAAAAAAGGTTATATATATATATATATATATATATATATATATATATATATATATATATATATATATATATTTAGGGCTGTCAAATGATTAATCACGATTAATCACATCCAAAATAAAAGTTTTGTTTACATAATTTATGTGTGTATACTGTGTATAGTTTATTATGTATATATAAATACATACACATGCATGTATATATTTAAGAAAAATATGTATGTTTATATATTAAATATATTTATATATAATATAATATATAAGAATATAAATATATAAATGTATATACATGTAAATATTTTCCAAATATATAAATTATGTGTGTGTATTTATATATAAATAATAAATATACCCTGTACACATACATATATTATGTAAACAAAACATTTTATTTTGGATGTGATTAATCGAGATTAATCATTTGACAGCCCTAATATATATATATATATATATATATATATATATATATATATATATATATATATATATATATATATATATATATATATATACACTCTTAGAAAAAAAGGTACAAAAGTTGTCACTGGGGTGGTACCTTTTTTAAAAGGCACGACTTTGTACCTAAAGAGTCCAAGTTAGTACCTTAAAGGTTCATATTAGTACCTAAAGTGTACATCTTAGTACCTAAAAGATACAAAATTGTACCTTTTGAATAGGTACCACCCCAGGTACAGCTTTTGTGCCTTTTTTCTGAGAGTGTATATATATATATATATATATATATATATATATATATATATATATATATATATATATATATATATATATATATATAAATCTAAATATAATTTTTTTTTTTGAAATGTTGATTTAAAGCATCAGTTTTTGAATTATTATTACTACAGTCAAACCTGAACACAGAGAAAGCATTTTGTTACACAAAGTAACAAAACTGAACAGAACTGAACATGTTTTATCAGAGCTTAATCCTTCTGGGTTTGATCTGAATTCAACCTCTTATTTCAGTTTTCAGTTTTTTTCAGACTCGTTTTGGCTATATGATTATATCCATACCAATTCATATGAGTGTGTATAATTGTGTATGTTTGTGTGTGTGTCTGTAACTGTGTACTGTAAGTGAGTGTGTTTGAGTGAGTGTGTCTGTTTTGAACTCTTGATGTTTTAGAGTGTAAACCCTTCCTTGCTGTCCACTTTTTTTTACTGCATTGTAGCTGAATTACTGCTTTTATATTACATATTTGCTGTGTTACAGTCACACCAGTTCATAGGCATGTGTGTGTGTATACACATGCGTGTGTGTGTGTGTGAGTGGATGTGTTGGTTTTGCACTCTTGATGTTTTAGAGTTTCACCCTGTCATTGCTGTGTACTTTTTTCTGCATTGTGTCAAATTTGTAGATTGTACACACAAAAATTCTCAGGACTTTTGTGTTTTTGTTGATTTCCCATTCATTTCCTATGGTCGGGCATTTTTGACCAAAGACCACAAGTGTGACTAATTTTTTTTATTTTTTTTATGACCACTTCAAGCCCTCAATTTTAGTGTGTGTTCACATTTCAAATGCCATACAAGTCATCAAGTTTCATACCAATCCGATGAAGATCCAAAACTTAAAAAAAAACAAAACTAAAAGATAACATAACGAAAAAAAGTAACTGAAGAGCACCCGAGGGTTAAAGGTAATATTTATTATTCAGCACTTTTATTTGTAATATTTACAGATTTGTAGACAGACTGAGGACAGAACCTGTAATTCAAAAAAGTTCCTTAATGAAAAATTTCATTTTTTCAATGCATTTAAACCTGAACATATAAAGAGGGGTTTTAGAAAAATAGCGGGGGGATATTTACAAATATAATATTGAGAATATTTATTTACAATAAATATTATATAAATATTTACAAATAAAATATTGAAAATTTTATGATAAAATGTAAAATAAATATTTAAGACATAGGTGGCTCACATAATTAAATAAGCAGATTTGTGACATAGATGCTCTTCCATTGACATTTATGATGTTCTTTGAATCTCAAGACATACTGGAGAACATGATTATCAGGTTTTACACAAACCTGCATGTGGATTCCTGCTTGCCTTTTTGTTTATCTTTTAGTGCATCTTTATAGTCCTTCATAAACTGATAATACTGTGTAACTTGTATAAAAAAAATGTTTTACAAAGTCAAATAAAAATGCCAAACAGAAGCAGCTACTTTGACTTACCTTGTGTGGGCGCACTGCTTGGACTCCAAGCTGACCAGAGCTGGACCACGAAGAACGGGCTCCAGCAGAGGGTGTACACCAGGATAATAATAAAAGTCATTTTGACAGTCTTCAGCATTGCGCTCGATACCCCTTTAGAGCTGGAGCGCCCATCACCTGTGCTGCTCTGCAAGGCTTTCCTCTTCATGTTGAAATAGATCCCTGCGCAAATCTTTATCTGACAATACATCAAGATTACGGCTGGGAGAGCAAACACGGACAGAGTGATCCACGTTATGTATATTCTACTTCCCCAGGGCTCAATAAACGTCGCCCAGCAGTCGAAAACATTCTTCTCAACTTCTTGGAGAGAGAAGATGAACATCTGCGGAGCGCTGAACGCCAGGGAGATGAGCCATGCTGCGCTTATGGCAACATACCTGCGGAAAGACCCTCTAAAGAACGACACCATGGGTTTGCAGACCGCGTGAAATCGATCTATGGTCATGGCCACTATCATGTAAGTGGACGCGAACATCCCGACCACTTGAAGATACTTAACCGCTCTGCACACCAGATCGGAGCCTTTGAACCGGTGCGTAATCTCCATGGATAACTGCGGCAGGACTTGGAAGAAAGCAACCACCAGGTCAGCCAGGCACAGGTGCAGAAGAAACAGCTGAGTCCGAGTCCGTCTTTTCCGTCTTTTCCAAAGGGCACGGAGGAGGAATAAATTGCTAAATGTTGCCAGCACGAAAATGCACCCAAGAACCGCAGCTTTCACGAGCGCAAAGTGTCCCTCGGATAAACCAAACGCTTCCTGCGCACTGGAGCAGTTACCGCTGCTGCAATTAAGGTTATCAGCCATTGTAAATCAAATCCTACCTTAGAGAGTTATGTGACTGTTAAATGTGTTATGTGAGAAGGTGTTTGACTGCTGCACTTGAGCGCTGACGCACATGGCACGCTGCGCTATGGCGCAAATTGGTGCTGAGGACTCCAACGCGACCACCGGTACCTGTGTTCACGCACGTCAGGCATTCAGTCATACATTCAATTACGCGCTGAACAAACACTTGACAGTTTTTCAGCAGCTGAGCTCATTAATTTTTTTAAGGTCAGTCGCAACCTGGCATCACCAAAGTAGCCTTTAATTTAATTCCCATAAGGTTAAGCATTTAAATATAATCTATGATTTGTATATTATTATCCATGAAAAGTGACATAAGAGTGCTGCAGTATATATAAAATGACTTTAAACAGCCTTTTCTATTTTCTGTATGATGCATATTAAGCTGAATTTGTTTCTTCATCAGAACAGGTTTGCATAAGATTTTAACGTTTTAACTTTAAACTCTCACTTCTGGCCAAAATAAGTCCACTTGCTCACTAATGGATCCTCTGCAGTGAATGGGTGCCATCAGAATGAGAGTCCAAACAGGTGTTTGATCTCTGATATTTCTCTCCTGATTTAGATGAGAAGACATTAAGTGATGGAGTGGAGTGGTGTGGATTACTTGTGGATTATTGTTATGTTTTTATCAGCTGTTTTGACTTGGGTACCCATTCCCTGCAGAGGATCCATTAGTGAGCAAGTGATGATGCTAAATTTCCCCCTATCTCCAAATCTACAACTTGGATGACCTGAGGGTGAGTAAATGTTCATTTTTAGGTGAACTGTTCCTTTCAGAGAGATTGTTTTTACCTTTAAAGTGCATTTTGTGTTGCATTACGGGACTAGGTAGCAAAAATACTTAATATATTACCAGCCCCATTGATTGAATTATGTCAGCTTTTTAATTCCTTTTAACCTTTCCTTCAAAAAAATGCCCATCATACAGTATGTAAAGAGTGAGAGAGACATCCAAATAACCAAACCCTTAAATATGTCTAAAATTAAAAATAATAAAGAAAATGCATAACCTAAACAATCAAACTAGCATATTTCAGATTTAACTAAGCAGAACGTTTTGATGTCACTGAAGTAAAGTCAAGCTTTTGATCATCACTCTTTTGTGATTTGTGTGTGTGTGTGTGTTTTAGATTCAAAACACTGTTAATGAATTGACTTTGATATTTGATGAGTGCTTTGACTATATGACTAAATGTGACTAATGCACTTGATTTATTTGCTATGAATTATTTCAATCATTTCTTTACTTTACTGCAGCAGCAAAGACTTGTAATAAAGTGTCTGTATATTCTATTAAAGTATAGGCCTATTATTGTGTTTCGTACTTTTGTATTTTATTGTAGACAAAACATCTCAAGCAAGCATTGAAACAATTGAAACTTTTCTAGACTTCACCTGTGAACCTTAAAGTAATGGATCATTTTATCAAACACTATAAACTTTTACCAGATAAAAACAAAAGAGTAATTAATATTAACATTTATAATATTAACAATAACAATTAACAAGGTAATTAATGCATTTTACAGGGCACTAGAAAGGAATGGAAATAAATAATTGTAAAAAAAAATTACTTATAATATTATTTATTATATTATGACATCGTTTAAGTGTGATTTATAGTTGTATATAGGCTACACTAGTCAACAATTTAAGTGGATTAAAACCTTTCATCAAAATTATCCTAAAAACCTAAAACAAAATTGCGTTTTTGTCTTAAGACACCTTTGATTAACTTTTTTGATCCACTTCAAATGTTGACTACTGTAGTCTTTGGTGAAAAGCCGTTGTTTAAAGTTAATTCTGAAGGGACTGCATGCGTTCATCTGCCTAGTTACAGACATATGCATCTCTGCATTACCTCATCGTGTCACGTGACTACATGACGTTTCGCTATTGGTCAACACCGTACCGGGAAGTTATTTGTGTCAAAAAAGCAGGAAGCGCATATTTTAGGGGCGGACAATTGGATTTTTATTAACTGCGTTTCTTTGGAATATCATACTGAAAGTTATTTGTGTCTGTCCATCGGGAAATGTTCTCTCGTGTCGCTCTAATT
Organism: Cyprinus carpio; assembly: GCF_018340385.1. NCBI lineage: Eukaryota > Metazoa > Chordata > Actinopteri > Cypriniformes > Cyprinidae > Cyprinus > Cyprinus carpio. The sequence continues at coordinate 13,583,943 of NC_056600.1, forward strand.
TTTCTCGAAGCACAGTATCTGTAAGTATAACCATGTTTTTTCAAATTCTTTTATATTTTTACTCTAACTGATCAGAAGTCAGTTAACAATCACCACTTCCGTTACTATGGGCTGATTAACCACACCTGAGTCTATAAATTAAGTGTGTCGAATTAATTTTCTTTTTCCCAGTCGTCCTAGTAGTTTCTCCGCTGAAATAATATTATGTTTTTGGACGGGTGCGCTTGTTGGCATGAATTATTCACAACATTTTTTATTTTTACGTTGAGAGATTGACTGTTTTTCTTTTTGTTCAGTGACATGACCGTAAGTAACGTTACACGTACTATATAACAACATATCCACATCTTTATTTTTGGTAATAAAGTGTTAGTTTTAGTTTTGGTTTTAGAGAACTTGTTAAACAGGTAACGTTATCTTAACGTTAAAGTTATGCTACTCGTTTTGTTTATTCTCGTTTGACCTGTCATCGGTTATATGTGATACGTTTGTTAAGGCAGTACCAGTTAAAAAAAGTTTGGACACACTTGATTGAATTTGTTTATAATGGTTTGAAGGCAGTTGTTGTTGTTAGGAAGGCCTACTATGCAGTATAGAATTTGTAGCTATGACTATTATTTACCATACAACAGGATCTGAAAATCCTTTTAATGAAGTGATAATTATAAAATATATTATCAAAATAAGTTCGTTAAACAAATTAGTTTTTGTGGCATCCTTCCGCTGGATGATATAGTGCCTTGCTTACTGCTTGACTGTTGTTGCGCAACAAAATTTGTGTTCAGAGCTGCTACTATTTAAGTGTATTAATTAGTAACACACATTAAGAACACTATTTTATTAAACCGTTAGTTTAATATAGATTATCCTTCCGCTAGAAGATATAGTTCGTGGCCTAATTGAACGTTGCAGTGCAGCTGAATTAGCTATCAGCCCTGCGCAGTAATATGATTCAGCTGTTACCATATAGTGGATCTTATGTGCCGACTAATCAGCAGCCAGGGTCTGGACTATAACATTTAAATACATAATTCTCACACCCCAAAGGTCTGTTCACACCAAGAATGTTAACTATAAAGAGAACCATATTAATGTCCACACCAATGCACAATAAGGTTTTTTTATTTTTATTTTTTGCTAAGAACATGCTGCATTTGTCACCTTTCTCAAATTCTTCCACAAATTGTTCTGAAAGTGGTTCCAACGATATTGGTTCTGTTATTGTTATAGTTGTGTTGTGGACTTCTCTATTCTCATAGAATTAATCATTTATTGAAACTTGGTCTGAATGGACCTCAAGTTTAAAGTTAGGATGTGAAAAATGGAATGTTTTAAATAGGATTCTAACAGAATTCACCATGGTTATTAAACCAGTAAGTGTTCAGTGTTAGGTTTTTCTGTAGTATGACCCCAGGTTTAGTAATTAAAATGCTTAATTTGTATGTGCTTTCCCACACAGTTCAATGTATCCTGCCCTGTTGCACTAAGTAATCATCAGTTAAGTGCAGTGTTCCTCAGAAGAGCACCGCTGCTTATGTGGAGATGGAGGAACGCGCTCGCAGCTGCCTGCTGCGCTCCAAAGCCACTCTGGAGCAGGACATCAAAGCCTCCTACTTGATGGACCACATGGTCAGCGACGGCGTCCTGACAAATGAAGAAGAATCAAGGGTGCTTAGCAAGGTTTGTTGTGGTGTTCAAACATGCTCTGTTTTACTTGCATAAAAAGTGAATGCAAGTCGAGTTTTCCTATCTCTGCTTCTCCAGCCTACTAGAAGAGAGCAGGCCGCAGCCCTGCTAGAGGTGCTGTTGAGGAAAGACAACAGGGCCTACATCTCCTTCTACAATGCGCTGATCAGGGAGAGTTATGGCGATCTGGCCAACCTCCTTCATAGTGACCTTCCTCTCCTCAGCCCAGAGGGAGAGAGGAGCTTTGCTGATGGAGTGTCTCCCTCTGGTAACCACGTGGACATGTATGAACTTGTTTTTGAAGTAGGTTTGAATGAGATGTTAGAGTTTTGTGTTGTTATTGTAGTCCAGGGGATTCTGAGTGAAGGTGGTGTGCCTCAGAGACCCGTGGTGTTTGTGAGCCGACCCGCTCTGCTCAACCTGATCCGGGAGAAGCTGTACCGGCTGCAGAATACACCGGGCTGGGTGACTGTGTTTGGCATGGCTGGCTCAGGGAAGTCTGTGATGGCTGCCGAGGCTGTCCGAGACCGTGCCCTCATTAAGGGTAATGACTTTAGGATTTTGTGATTTATTTATTTTTAAAGAAGACTTTCATATTTTTTTTAATGTACACCTTTCTATTTTATTTTAGGTATTTATTGATTCTGCTTGTTTTTTGTTTTATTATTTTTAAATTTTAGCGTTTTAGTGTATTTTGTTTTAGTTTTTCATTTTATTAAATTTTTTTTAAATTGTGAATATGCATTCTACAGAGTAAAAATCAAAACTAAAAAAAAAATATGAATTTTAAAATAATGGTGGATTTAAGATTGGATTGAGATTGTGAAAGGATGGGTTTTTTTATAGTTTTTCTAAGAGACTACAGGACTGAAAGTAATTAAATTTATTTATTTTTCCTTTGCTTCTCAGAGTGTTTTCCAGGTGGCGTTCACTGGCTTTCTGTTGGCCAGTGTGAGCGGGCAGACCTGTTGGTAAGAATGCAGTCTTTATGTTTCCGTTTGGAGCAGGGTCAAAGTTCAGAAGCCAGTCAGCGGCCACCCTGCTCCGTGGAGGAGGCCAAAGAGCGCCTACGGTTCCTTGTGCTGCGCAGGTTCCCCAGGTGAGTGCTGGAAGGATATGTATTAGTTCACTTTATTTACTCAGAACATAGAAGTCCACTGAAATCAGCCACTTTCTCTTATGTTCATCAGGTCTCTGCTGATTCTGGACGACGTCTGGGACAGCTCTACTCTCAGGTCCTTTGATATCCAGTGCAGAGTTCTTCTGACCACTCGCAATCGAGGTCTGGCTGACTCTGTAAGCGGTGAGTGGTTCATTTTAGTGCATCCAGTTTGCATTGCTTGGACGGGTTCTGAGCCAACTACACAGAGTGGTTATTCCTAAATAAGTCTAGATTAGTCCGTGTCTAGGTGGAACTTGTGCCTGCTTGCATCTGAAATGTGGAAGAAAAAAAAAAACCAAGGCAAATCCTGAACTAAATTAAATTACATAACTCTTATAATGGAGAGCAGCTGGTCTTGGAGATAAGCTATTTTCAGCTGAGCTTATGAGAGAAATGTTCCATTCTCTATATTGTTGCGGTTATCTTGCATAATTCAACATCCTAATTTCATTGAAATACAAGGGTTTGTCGTGTGTGTGTGCCTCTCTGTTTGTAGGTACAAGCTTTGAAGTGCCTGTTGAGAGTGGTCTAGATGAGGAGAAAGCCCTGGAAATTCTTGCTTTGTATGTTAATGGGAAACCACATAAACTTCCAGAACAGGCCCGCAGCATTGTGAGCGAATGTAAAGGTACGAATCACTCTTTATGCAAATTGAACCAGAACCTCAAAACATGATCAAACATGACCAAGCACCTAGGGCTGGACGATTAATCAAAAAGTAATCGAAACCGAAATTCAGAACCTCTAACCGATGTAATTTTCCCATGTCGGTTATTTCGTTTTTTTGTTCCTGTTAATACTTCCCCCTTAAAAGCATACTACCGCGTGTGTAGCCACATGACTCTGCCCCGTCCAGTCAGTGGCATAAAAGCAAAGCACGGAGGTGAACGCCGGTTCAACACATAGTGATGGCGCGCGAGCTGGTTTGGACTTCACATTCAATTTGTTTTATGGTTTGATTAGACTATCGGATGTGTATTATATTGAGCTACCATGTTCGCGCAGCTGCATTGTGGCACGAACACTCATATAAACAGTAGCTGTGAAGATCGCGCGCACAGAGGAATGCAGAAACTAGTTGTCAGTGCTGTCCTGTGATTTATCACTAAAGTAGCTTAGAATCAAAAAAATAATCAATTCAAATTCTCTAGAGTAAGACCAATTTGGTCGCACATGCGAAATAACAACTCAATCGCACAACCAAAAAAATCAAACAAAGCTCCCAATAGTACGACCAAAAAAAAAACATAGCCGTCACAGCCGTTCGAGGGAAAAAAAAAATTATCCGTGACTCTGGAAGTCTCCCTGTGGTTCAACAACAGACACTAGAGCTCTACATTTCAGCCCGAGCCCGACGGACCCCGACTTTTTTACGCCCCTCGAGCCGGGCTTCGGGCCAATTTTCACGTCATAGTTCAGACACGGGCTGGGCATCCCGCCTGTTTGCCGCGCTGGTGGAAACAACACGAGACCGTGCTACCGCGACTGTCAAGAACGGTTGGACGGTGTATGTATGGTGTGCAGCAGTATGGTGTGTGCTGTCAGCGCAGCTGAAAAGTTTTCAGTTCAAATACACGCAATAAGCTCAAGCTTGCCGCAAAGCACCTGCAAAAGTAATTGCCATAAATGTGACAGGGGGAAATAGTAAGGAGATATCTGAATTATTTACTAATAAACTAGTGTTTTCGGAGTCTGTCGCAAGGATGAAGTTGCTGATCCAGATTCGCCATCTCCTCAGACGAGCATTAGAGAGAATTGCATCTTTGCAGATTATGATTATAATGAAAGTTTTTGTTTTCGATTTGTTTTATTTCGTTAAGTAATAATTTAAAGCTTTCTATAGATATATTTAGCATGTCTATATTTATCATTTAGGCAGTCGTTTTTTTTTTTTTTTTATACTGCTGTTAAAGACACGACAGAAAGCACAATGTTTTGTTGATATTGTGAGTGCACACAAATGAAAGACCCTTTGCAGTTATGAATGATGTATTACTCTTATGTGCACCCTTTAAGAGCAAAAATGAAGGCATATCCGTGTCCTGCAAAGCGCACTTTAGCTTCCACTCTTTACACATACTATTGCATACACAACACATACTAATAAAAATGAAACACATTATAACAATATATAACATTTCAATATCAAAAGATTTAACTTTTATATAAATACAAATTTAATTCGAGGCGAGCCGTGATGATTTGAGAAGGCTAGCTTGATCAAACATAGGCTCACTGTCTCCTAACGTTCCTACAAAAAAAAATAAAAATAAATCAAACCTAAACATTTAACAAACAAAATTTCTTCCTAACGTTTTTCTAAATTAACTTAATAAAAAAACGAAATGAAATATAATCACTTGGCTATTACATACAAAACTGAACTATTGTAATAGCTTAGACAGTAGAATAAGCTGTATAGGAACTGTTTAGCTGTTCAAATCAGACACTAGAGCATCCCTTCATTCAGACACAGTGGAAGATCTGATCAGAATCAGTGTAGAGGGGCCAAGTCTGGAAGATTTTGTTGCTAGAGAGAGTGTGGCCAGCTGGTTTAGCCAAGGCCAAAGATCAAGAAGGCCAAACTACAGGAGTTGGCCACCCAAGGGGCATGTGACTGCAATGGAGGATAGTCCATAAGACATTAAGCCATGAGATGTTCCGTTTGAAGCCCTTAAAACACTTAATTTAGATTTTCATTTTATTTTATTTATCTTGAGATGTTTTAAGTGTAAATTTCAGCTCAGGGAAGCACTTTAAGCACCAACACTTTTTCAGTAAGTTACCTTTCTTGTAGAATTGTGCTTCAAATAAAGAACTTTGTTGACCAGATTTTTAGTTAATCATTTAGGCTACAAGTAAATTTGCCTATATGGACAGCGATTTTTATAAAAAAAAAAAAAAAAAAAAGAGGTGAACTTGTAATAATGAGGTGTTAAATGCGATGCGGTCGAAAATTTGGGTGCACCTAACTTTTGTGCTAACTTTTTTCTTAGGCGCACCAGTGCAACCAGTGCAAAAAGTTAGTCTAGAGCCCTGCTATTTACAACCCACAGCTTCACAATTAATATAGAGACGGTATGACTAATTCACACACGCAATCACTCGTACTGGTACTGTGCTATTTTATCTTTATCTGATCTAATAATCTGTAAGAAATGTTACGAACATAGATAAAATAACTGCTGATAGTGAGCGATGATGTCAGATCGCTCTTTCAACAGGAAACAGAACAAAATAATCGTTCATTAACTGTAATCGAGGTAAAATGTTTAATTAATCGAGGTTTTGATTTTAGGCCATAATCGTCCAGCCTTACAAGCACCTAAAGTCAGCATTTTTGAATAGAAGTGGAGTAATAGTGCTTAATACTATGGCTATAGTAATGAAGTACCATTAGTGTAGTCCTTTACACATATGACCATTGTAAACGTTTCTCGTCCTGTTAGGTTCTCCTCTGGTTGTTTCTCTCATTGGAGCTTTATTGAGAGAATTCCCTGACCGCTGGAGCTACTATCTGCGACAGCTTCAGAAGAAGCAGTTCAAGCGGATCCGCAAGTCATCGTCCTATGACTATGAAGCTCTGGACCAGGCCATGGATGCCAGCCTGCAGGTTTTGGAGCCCGAACACCAAGATCTGTACAGAGACCTGAGCATCATGCAGAAAGATGTCAAAGTGCCTGCTAAGGTCAGGCTGAAAATCTGTTGCCATCTACTAAAGTAGTGCTAGATCAGAGGTCTCCAACCCACTGGACAGCTACTGTCCTGCAGATTTCAGCTCCAACCCCAATCAAACACTAATCAAGGTGTTCAGGGCTACAGTAGGTGGACAACCAGAATGGGTAATACCGCCGCATGTAATTAACTGCAATTCAGTCGCGTGTTAAAATCATTTGCGATACTACTGCCAGGTGGCGCAAAGGGAGGGATTGCGAACTGAATGTAATTGTAAAATGGTGGTTTGTTCATGGAGATGAAAGGAGGAAGTAAAACAATAACATTATAATATAACATTGTAACATCCTTAAAAACATAAGAAAATTTACAGGGAGTTAATTACAAAACGTTGGATAGTCTTAGGCTACAGTCTACGCATCAAAAATTAAGAGACCTTTACACAAAGGCTCTTATGCATGCTAGTGTTATTAAACAGTCATTACACAATAGGCATATATGTGTATGTATATATGTATATACAGATTATATATATATATATATATATATATATATATATATATATATATATATATATATATATATATATATATATATATATATATATATATATATATATATATTTCATAAAAAAAAAAACCCTATAAAAAAAAAAAAAAAAAAAAGATAATAAAATATAATTTCTTTTCAATCTCGGTTAAAAAACAAATAAAAAAAAAAAAAACAAACAAAAAAAAACAATCCTTCAGGTTCCATTTGCAGAGCGAAAATGAAAACGGTCCAGCATTTACAAATAATTCTTATTAACTCTGTTATTATTCTTGATTTTTCAAACTGCTAACAGTTTACATTTTTGAATTATGCCTTTACTGTGTGACCAAAAATTGAGTATTTTCTGTTTCAGCTGTTTTATCATGCTGGTGCCTCATGCGCACATTCATTGGAAACAGCAGCCGTTCTCAGTGCCATTCGGTGTGAGCAGTGGTCCACTTTGGCATATTTTTGCTCATGATTTTTTCCGTCGATACTGAAACACGTGTGAACTACAAAGCCTATTTCACCTAATGAATAATAGTTAAGCTTCAAATGGGCAACATCACGAATATGGAAACGTTTGGATTTCTCCCGAATGAGAGAACCCAACCATATGCTTTAAATTATTTTATTTTATTTGTTTATAGCTAAGCCTATTATTATATACTGCAATTATATTTATCCATTAGAATTATATATTTAATTCTTGTTCTGTTCTGATAAATTTGTTAAATTTATAGGATTTGTCGTAAAGTGAAGGGAACTAAAAATATCCTGTTGGTACATTAGCCTATAACATTATTAGGCCTGCCATTATTTCTGAATGTAATAAAATGCAAACTTATACATGACTTATATTTTTTTCCTCTCTCACACTCCATTTATTTTTTAGCGCGTTTTAAAAAAAAAACATGCAGCAAACAAAAATAGGTGATTAATCGGTTAAAACTTGTTACTGTGGGTAAAAAAAAATTACATTATATACTTAGGAACAGAGTCTGGGCCTAATCTAGGCTATTGTTAACTATTTACATTTATCCATCGTTTTTTTTTTTTCGTTTTTTTTTTTTCCATTGCATCTTAAAATGACTTTGTGCATGCACATTCACTTCGTGTGCTCTGACGCAGATCCGCCTCCCGCATTGCTCAGCTGTGGACGATTTCAAAATGTTTGATATAAAGGTTGCTGTCCCATTTTATACAGGAATTGTTCATTTAAAAAAAATTTAATTATATTGTTAGTTTATGCTAACATGCAATCAATGTCTTCTGATACTATAAGACACAAGTTCATTTAGGCTATTTAACATGCACTGTGACATTTTACAGTTTCAACTTAAACTCCTTGAGATTTTAAAGTCAGTTTAATAGTATTTAAAATTCAAGTTGAATCTAGTATAAAAAAGGTTTTAATTGCTTAAATTATTAATATGAATTAATATGTTAGCATGAGTTTTTCATCATTTTTTTTATGAGCTGTATTCGTTTTCCGAAACCAAGCACCCACTTTTTTCTTTTTTTAAATGTATTGTTTGTAAAAATCGACACGTTTTTTTTATTAGCAAAAATAAAAAAAACTAATTTATAAAACACGCAACAATGTCTTAATCAGCGTACAGACAGATATCTTTTTCCCAAGAAGTTATCTGTCAAAATTAAGGACAGGTAACGAATAACAAAGTAGTGCAAAAATGCATGCTGTTTTATTGAAGGATTTTTAAGATATAAATTAAAATATAGGCCTAATATGTGAGAATATTGACATTTTGCATATAAATCCATGTAGCTAGCTCACTAAAATAGGCTACCATTGTAATGCTTCGAAGCAAAGTAAACCACAGTTTCTTTAGATTAATATAATTCATATTATATAAATAATACTGCACAGCTATTAAATGTGTCAAATCTAAAATATGGTGTAATACTGTGTAGCTTTGAGAAAATATAAGCACAGGCTCATAGGCTTGACATTTATCCTGCTTGAATTCGTTCTAAGAAACGCACATAACTTCAAGTAATAAACTTTCATCTGTGAATTTTAAATAATTTAACTACAGTGTTTTTCTTTCATTTTCCTCTGACTGCAGCCGTCAAATGTAACACAGTGGGGAGGCAAAACTGACGACTATTTGCGAAAATGTGCTTTGATGCGCTTGTATGATCAATTGGTGTTAAAGCGACACTCAGCGGTCAAAAGCTGCATGTGCCCTTTGCAGACGTGGCGGCGGTGGCAGAACGATCGTTTTGGTTGGCCACCTACTGTACTTGATAATTACAGACAGCTGTGTTGGAGCAGGGTTGGAACTGAAGTCTGCAGGATGGTAGCTCTCCAGGAGCAGGGTTGGAGATCCCTGTGCTAGATAGTACAGAATCAATACCATTACAATACTTTACGTTTTATTATACTTGCAAATGTGGCATAAGGATGGATTATTTTAAATAGCTTTTTTCCCCCATGTAAACTAGTCTTTTTGTTGTTGGATTTTGTTTTTGGTCATACAGGTTCTGTCAGTGCTGTGGGATCTGGAGTTGGAGGAAGTGGAGGATGTCCTACAGGAGTTTGTGAATAAATCTCTGCTGTTTCGAGACTGTAACCAGCGACCATACCACTATTACCTTCATGATCTGCAGCTGGACTTTCTCATTGAACAGAATCGTGATCAAATTGCTGTGAGTTGTCGCATCTCTTTTTAAGAGAAACCACCAGAGAACAAGGTCTGAATTGTCATGTTTCCTGTAGGAACTGCATAAAAAGCTGGTCCGTCAATACCAGAAGTTTTATAATGAAAGGCCACCCAGCCCTGGAGATATAGACTGTTCGTATTGGTACCGCTTCCTCCCGTACCACATGGCTAAAGCAGGACTGTCTAAGGTAATGTTACAGTATGGCCTAATATTTCTTATGTAGAATCTTCTAATGATTACTGAAACATTATTAACGTGCAGTTCTCTCATTTCAGGAGCTTTATTCACTGATGTTTTCCTTGGACTGGGTCAAAGAGAAAGCTCAGTTTATGGGATCTGCCCATCTTATCAACGACTATGTAGAATATGGTGAAATACTAGACAAAGAGGTATCTATACTGTTGAGTTTTGATTTCAGTTGATATTCCTTACAATTGCATGTCTTAATCAGTTTAGACTCCTCAAAGTATTTACATAAAATTGGCATGGAATTCAGTTTGTATAAACAGGCCAGATTGCCAAGTGTCACTTTTTGATTGTTGTGCCTCAGTCTGGACAACTTATGATAAACATGTTTATGAAAATGGCTTGTTTTTAAAAGCGTTTATTTGTAAGTTAATTTAAGCTTTTTATACATGTATTTTTTTATTTAAGTCTAAAACATTTTAAATGGGTTCTAAAAATTAACTTAAAACTAAGAAAAACTTGCACTTTTTTTTTTTTTTAAATGAGCAAATCAGTTTGAAAGCAATAGAATATTCAGAGTTATGTGAACCATTTTATTGCTCATGATCTTAGCCACAATAACACACCACCTGCTGTTCTGTTTAATTATACATTGTGGTGTTTTCACACAGAACAGTGAGGTGAGACTGCAGTTTCAGGAGTTCCTGTCTTTAAACGGACATCATTTGGAGCAGAGGCCGTTTCCTGACATAGTGCAGCTGGCTCTGTCTCAGCCTGCGTGTTCAGAGGTTTACAGACAGGCCTTGATGCAGGCGCAGAAGAGGGCCAGCAGAGGGCGGCTCTATCTGGACTGGGTGTATGTATCTCACTGCCTTATACAGTAACTTTCACACAGTAGAATGTAGACTGAAAACATTGATTTTGACTGAAAGCATGTTTTGACTTTTTAGGAACAAAAATAATCAGGACAGTTTGTCTCTGCTGGTCATGCATCCTCACCAGGGGTCTGTCTACTATGCTGGCTTCTCCAAAGATGGGAGTAAAATTGCCTCTTGTGGGGCCAACAAGGCGCTGCGGGTAAATATCAGTCTGTGTCCTGCTGTTCATCTAGACACTGTGCAGTATTATGCAATGGCCAAATTTGTCTCTTTGTACTCAACAGGTGTTTAAAACAACCTCTGGAGAGAAACTTCTGGAGCTTCAGGCTCATGACGAAGACATTCTGTGCTGTTCCTTTTCTCCAGATGACCGTTACATTGCAACCTGCTCCAGTGACAGGAAGGTTAAGGTTAGTGTGTCTGTCTCTGTGGCCACTTTTTGTTGGTCAGTATCTTTCTGTAGGGCAATAGTTTACTCCAGATTTTTTTTTTTAATATTCAGCCTCTTCCTGTTACAAATGTGTAAACAGTTTCTTTTCCTTTTTGTTGCTTGACAGAAATCAGACTGTATACTGTCATTATGTGGTAAAGTTCTGTGAACATTGATCAAAAGTCAGACGGGAGAATGAGGTTTGTTTTGTGCGTTGTAGTTGTGGAGTGTTGAGCGAGGTGCTCTTATCAGAGAGTTTGGGGAGGAACACGAGGAGCAGATAAACCACTGCCAGTTCACCAACACAGGCCGACGTGTCCTGCTGGCCACTTGCTCAAACGACAAATTCACCAACACTAAGGTGAGATGATCACTAAGGTGGACTGGCGTCTTTTTTTTTTTTTTTTTGCTATGTTAGGAGCTGTTTTTATTAATTACGTTAACTTAAGTACGTTGTTGTATGAGTACTCTAAGTAATTATATTCTAATGAACTAATTTTGTGTAACAAGGCATATTTCTTTTGAGTCACAATTTGTTCAGTAAGTTACAAAGTTATTTCAAAAGCCACTCCAGTGAAGCATTTTCTCAGAATGATTCAGACTGATAACTTGTGAATTCATGGCTATTTTAGAAATTATTTAATAAAACATCTTGATAAAATGGCCAGTGCATAACGGTGCAGAAAGCAGGTGTGTAGTAGTGGTGCTCCAAAGAGTTTGATAATTAAATCTCATCTGCACTTTTTTTTTTTCACTGCACCCTCCATTTCCTCTTTCCAAATTTAGAGGAAGATTTGGTGAACATGAGTAATGAGAATGACAGCTGGTAGGATGCTCGCTCAGAACAGCAGAGGAGGGGAACGGGGCAGCCGTGTAATTTTACAGCTTGTGAAATTTGCAGAGAGTTGTGGGAGATCTGTAGGAGTGTGACAGCAGGAGTCTGCACTTGAGCTGTATTCATTTGAGGGTGCAAAAACAGAGTGAGCGAGCACGGGTGTCAAAAACGTAATGAGCGCCCCCCCCCGGTGGAGGCTTGAGCACAAAACGGGCATTTTGTGGAATATCTCGGCATGAGGAGCGAAAGAAACACCCTGAAATTAGATTTGGAGATGTGTTGTTGAACACAAGACATTTAGTCTGCAGGAAATATGTTCTCTTATACTGTATAGGCTGTCCTGTTCAATAGATCCTGACAGGGTGATCAAGAGCCCTACACAGAGCATACGTTATCACAGAGCTTACGTTTTTGCCCTCTTTTACTTTTTTTCCATCTTTGTTTTTCTTGCAGCTATGGAACCCCAACAAGCCGACCTCTCAGAACACTATGTTTGGACACATGGAGCCTGTCAATCACTGTTGCTTTTCTCCTAACGATGCCTACCTCGCCACTTCATCCAGTGACGGCACCGTGAAGGTTGCATGACTGTTTCTTTGCTTTGATTTATTTATTGGCTAGCTATTTTACTTGCCCATTTATTGTATTTGATTATTAATGTACTTGCATATTTAATGCATGTTTTGTTTTAATTTTAATGCATTTATTATAAAATTTAACCCTTTTATATAGAATGTAAAAAAAAAAACTTGATCTACAACCTCATCTATTTATTTACATTCACATTTATAAGAGTGTCAAACTGCTGGATCATCTTTGGTCAGTACAGGTGTTCTCTTATCTGTGTTTCTTGCACTGTTGTCTTTTGTGTCTGTCAGCTGTTTGAGGTGTCATCTGCGAACGAGTGGAAATCAATTGATGTCAATAGTTATTTCCCAGAGAGTGACGATGAAATAAAAGCCATCGTGAAATGCAGCACTTGGTCAGCCGATGGCTCACGAATCATTTGTGCTGCCAGAAACGCTGTGTTTGTAAGTGAATTTGTGAGTGTTGTTGTGAAATGAGAGTAGTTGGCATCCCCACTCAATATTATTGATTTGGTGCCTGTAACAGCTTATATATATACACAAACACTTAAATTTAACAGGCATAATCTTATGATAATGTACTTTAATGCACCAATTCAAATAAAAGTATTCATAAAATAGGTTATCTACTGAAGTTGTTGGAAGACTTTTTTTTTTTTAATGTGGTGTTATTCCTGCTTCCCCTGTGCTCATGGTTTGCATGTTAACTTTGTATATCGTCTGTGTTGTATGCATGTAGGTGTTTGACGTGAAGACGTCAGACATGTTGTTGGAGATGAAGACGAGTCGTCTGAGCACAGTGCAGTACTGTCACGCATGTCCCAACAGCAGCCTGCTGGCCGTTGCACTCTCTCATTACACTGTAGAGGTACAGCACACCATGAAGTGAACACTTTTACTCCGTAGACAGCATTTCCAAACATTTGCGTTTTTGTTTCTATACAATTTTGTGTGACCAAAAGACCAAAATCTTAAATATTTAGTTGAAATTCTCTTAAACCATTGCACCTGCTGCTGTGGTTTAAGTGTCTTCATAATACACCACTGTTCAAAAGTCGGTAAGATTATTTTGAAAAGTCTCTTCTCATCAAAACTGTATTTATTTGATAAAAAAAATTACAGTAAAAACAGTAATATTGTTAAATATTTATAATATTTTTAAATGTAACTTATTCCCTTGAAAAAGCTGAATTTTCAGCAGGCATTACTCCAGTCTTCAGTGTCACATGATCCTTCAGAAATCATAGTAATATTCTGATTTGATGCTAAATATAAGTTGAAAAGTTGTGCTGATTACTTTTTTTGTAGAAAACATGAAGACGTTTAGTTTTTGAAAATAGAAATTTCAAAATGTAGTTCAAAAGTACTATTTATTTGAAAAGTCATTGGTAACAAGTGTTTTGTCATTTGATCAATTTAATTACTGGATAAGTGTTTGTTACTTTAAGAATCTTACTAACCCCAAATGTGAACAGAGTTGAATGTGTTCTGCCCTTGTCAAATCAATGTTATAAGCCTCATACATATCTCATAAAAATCTCAAAACTGAATTACCAGAACTAAGAATGAACAATGTAAAACAAGATAATCCTGATTATTATTTTTTTTTTTTAAGTTGTGGAACTTTGAGACCAGTAAAAAGAAAGCCGAATGCAATGGTCACCTGAGCTGGGTTCATTGTGTCCAGTTTTCACCTGACGGCTCACTCCTGTTGTCGTCGTCTGATGATCAGACCATCAGGGTAAGCTAGCTTTGGTCCCTCTCTTCCTGTAGCGTGACAGTTTTTTTGCAGTTATTGTTTGAACAGTATTGACCTGTTATCACAAGAAGTGTTAACGCTTGTCTAGCTGTGGGAGACGAATCAGGTTCACACCTCCTCTGCTGCAGCTCTGAAGAGGGATTCTGATGTTCTCTTCTCCCAAAGTGATGTTACAATAGTGGCACCAGACAGCAGAAACAGATTACAGGTACAGTCCACCAGAGACCTGCACGTCTAGTGTTAGCTTACTGCTGTTTTTTGGCTGATTGCATGTATATGTGACATCTAACTCTTCAATCAGGTACGGACCGGATTGGCAGGTGCCGTTGTGTTCGAGAGTGAAGAGTTGCCGTCCAGGATTCGCTGTACTTGCATCAGCAGAAATGCTTTGTTTGTGGCCCTGGGAACTGAGAGCGGAACTGTACAGGTATTTCGGCTCACCTGTGGTGCATCGTCATCGCCAGTGCTCTCTTCCTAATGTTCTACTCAATTTCTTGGGTTTTTGAATGAGCATGCAAAGCACTCTGGGTAAAAATAGCCTTCAGGATGCTTGTGGGTGTTTTGACCCGCCTCCGGCAATGAGATTTGCCATGGCTGTCATCTGCACTCAGCCCTCTAATCTCTCGCCCTTCCTTTCCCAAACCCGTCCCTTCCCTACTCTCTCTACTGAATGTCGTCATGCTGGAGGCGAGCGTTGTCCTCCTGTGTAGCACAGTGTGTACTGTAGTGTAATAGATGTGACTGGTGCATCGGGGACGCCTAGAGGTAACAGCTGACTGATAAAATAAGTGGTGCTCTCTCAATCTTGCCTTACACCTGTTTACTGCCAAATAACCATTTATTTAGATTGCTCCTTTCAATCTCTGCCTGATTGTGTGTGTCCACCTGAAAGAGAAATGGACCGATGGATTTAGAAAAGCAGTAAAATGAATTTAAAATGAATAAAACTTTTTAAAAAATGTACCCGGTTTAGTACAAATGAAGCCAGTGATATACCGTTTACCACAATTACAACACGTTTTTTTAAATTAAATATGCGTTTTGTTAGTGTAGGTTTTTTATTTGCTTTTAGGTTTTTTTAACTAATGGAATTATTTTTGCTGTAATTGTGCTTTTGATAGAGCTGCCAATTTTACCTAGCCTAACTGTTTGATATAATGTTTTATAAAGTAATTTGCAGCTTTTTTTTTTTGGTGTGTGTGTGTGAAGTAAGAAGTATGAAGACTTTCCTTCATCTGCAGTAATGTTGGTAATGTTATGAAACAGCAGAGGGCACCAGATTGTTACTGTACTGTGCAGAACAGCTCACCACTAAAGCAATTGTCTTTCAGTAAATGCAGTTTCTTGCATGTTTTGATTTTTTTCCCCCTAAGGAGAGCCCAGGCATTATTGAAGTGAGTGGAAAAGTTGAGAGAGGAGGTATTTGTTTGTGTATATGTGTGCGCAGACAGGAAGAGTGAAAGTTAGACAGTTTCTGAAGACCGTTGGATGGAGAGCCTTGCAGCTGCTGAACTTACAGCGTGATTTTGTGCTGGCACTAGGGCTAGAGACAGGTACAGTGCAGGTACAGTGAGAGGCAAGTATGTGAAATGTTACAGGCTGTTCACACTTATAGGGATTTTACTTGTGACCTTTTCTTCAGTGTTTCAAAAATCTATATGAATATGCTGTTGAACTTTCCAAAGAATTCTGGGGGAAAAAAAAGCTTAAGATTTCGCAACAATATTAAGCAGCACTGCTGTTTTCATTTTCTGATTTTTGAGCACAAAATCAGCATATAAGACTGATTTCAGAAGGATCATGTAACTTCAGAGCTGACAGTTCTGTACATATTTATTTGCGACTTCTAAAAATCTGCATTTTCACTGCATTTGATCATGCGCACGCAAGACCAGAACACCAGCCCTGCAAGCAAAAATACCTCTTATTTACTTTCCAAAAACACAGCTCACGCTCCCGTAGCCCCAGGCAGCTTTTGAAGTTTGCGTTTTGAAGATTTGGATGCAGCAGAGAGGGCCGATAGTCAGTCTGGCTTTTCTGAATGCCGGACACAGAGGGGCAAACTAACCCATCTTTAAGTGTGCACTTTATCTTAATCGCATTTACATGATGTATTGTTGCTAAAGTTTGAGATCACAGCTATATATGAGTGTCATTAGTAATTCAGGCCTAAAAATTTATAATGTTATTTATATCTATATATTTATGAGGCTTTTAGATGATGCATTCAATAAAGGTTTCTTGTTTTTGGTAATGTCAATGCTGCGTTGTTGCCCCACCCCCACCATATTGGTCACTATTTATTTTTTCACTTTTTAAAGGGTAATTTTTTTCCTCTACATTTCAGTAGAGCTATTCAAAATAATTGTACACAATCAAGTAGAGGCAAATAAAATGAGAAGTTGCATTTGAACAAAGTTGTTGTTTCTGCTTGAAGGTGTTGGAGGTGCCATCTGGAAAAACATCACAGACGCTCACAGGTCACACTAGAACTGTTCACCACTGTCAGTTCACTGATGATGGTGAAACCCTCGTCACATCCTCAGAAGACACCACTGTCCGGGTAAGTCACTGTTTCTCATAAAGATGTGGTCTATTGTGCTCGGTTCTTTAGTCAAATACAAAAAAAAAAATGTCAGTTATCACAATTTTTTTTACATAATTAACCAAACATTCATGTTCATAAAAAATTTAAACTCGAAATGCTCTCGATGTTTTTTTGGCATAACCTTTTTATATGCATTATTTTCTGGCTGTGGGGAGAGTTGAATGACAAGTCTACTAGTTTGCAATTTAGTAACTGCGCCACATGCTCACAAACTTCTGCTGCAGCTGTTGTGTCGGTTTGAGAAGTTTTGGGCACTGGGCCATTACAGGGCTCATTGATTCATTGTGTCGTTGATGACAAGCAGAGGAAGTGTGAGGGGGGTAAACTGTTTAGTAATTGATTGTTGTGAACCGCTGCATGCACATTAAAATTCTGTAATAATGGATAATAGACCGTAGTATGAACAACGTTTATCACATTGAACCAAAATCAATACTTCAATGCTTTATGCTTGGCAAATCCATTTCAGGAGACCTTAAATGTTAACCTTTTGAGAGGATGAACATTGTCTTTGTCTGCAGGTGTGGAAGTGGAGGACCGGTGAGTATCTGGCTGGAGGGCCATAAGGAGCCGGTCAGGAAGTTTCACCTGTTGAACAACTCCACTTCCTCTCACCTGTTCTCTTGGTCGTTTGATGGCACTGTTAAGGTAAACCGAACCTCTACTAATTTCTCTGCATTTGCCAATGAATGAATCCATCTAAAGCACAGAGTATGAAGGATGACACGTAGACCTCATTTAACTCTTTTCTATAGACCGCATTGCTTTCAGAGCAAAACATGGTTATCAAGCCCAAATTGTGGACTGAAAGAACAGTCAATTATGATAATTAGGTGATGCATGCACTTAATCGCTTGCAAACAGCTTTTTTTAGGATCTCATCAGCAGTAGTCGTTATTCTTTATCCCGGTTGTAATCAGGGCTTCTGTGGGAAAGATTGTTTACATGGTCCACAACTTCCTGCCACTTTCCACAAATAGGGTACAAAAATGGTCCTGAGCCACTCAAATTCGGTAAAATAGGTGCTTTAGCCTTGATTCAAATTCTCATTAAATTATAAAAGTTTTTTGATTTTTCCGTTCCATTTGTATGATGGACTAAATGACTAAATAGTTTGAAAAAAATTTTTTTTTGGTAGTTGTGTAATTATCTAGCATTTGAGAAATAATGGGAAAAGAAGAATGTTTAAATCTAGCAACCATTTCAAATTAGTTTTTTTCCCTTAAGTTTTTTTTTTTAGTTTAGATAAGTTTATAATTGTCATGTATTTAAATTTTCACAGTTTTAATTGTTTAAATAAAATCGTGGGACACTGAAGTGTACCATATTAATTAATTGCTGCCCCTGCAATTTTTTTTTTTTTTTGGTTTTTGTTGCAGGTCTGGGATCTGAACAGAGGTCAGATGCTGCAAGACCTTGAGTGTCATAAGGGTGCTGTCCTGTCATGTGACGTGTCCTCTGACAGACATCTCTTTGCCACCACATCGGCCGATAGGACTGCTAAGGTCAGAAGAGGCACAGATTCATACATCAGATCAGTGTCAGCAGACAAGATATTGTTCACACTGAACTCTGAGCTTCGGCCGCCTCTGTGTTTAGATCCTGGACTCTGACTGAGCGAACACCTGCTCCCGTTACACTGTTAGTTTGTTTACTGTACTGTAGGTGCGAGTCTGTGTTGGCACAGTGTAAGGACTGTGCTAGGTGACTACCTGGAGTATCTTTACTGAGCCCTGGGTGCTTGCCTTAATGGTGCCATGTACCGCCAAATACTGCCTAATTAACTTTGTGTGAGCACAGTACAAAAGCTCATAGATACACATACACACAAGCATGACGTCCTCTGTTTGTGGTATCAGAGGTCAGAGTCCAGTCTGCTCATCTGAGAGCATAATGAGATGAAGTTCTCTCGCTCTGTATGACACCGCCTGTACCAGAAGAGCTTTCTAATGAGATGCCATGTTCACGTCTGTCTGCCAGAACTACTCACTGATGAGAGAGAGGATGGCAAAGTGAATTTGGAGAGCTGATCAGAAAAATCATTCATGCCAAATGGAGCTGCCACAAATAATGACTAACTCTGACTAAAATTAGAGATGGAAAAACAAATTTCAAGCAGCAGTTTTGATCATTTGCTCAACCTTGTTCTGATTCCACTTATAAGATTAATAATTTCACAAAGAGATCTATTAGAAATGACATTAGATCTTTTCAAATTATTTTACGGCACAAAATAGCAATGTTATCAGATTTGCTCCCATTCAGTTTATGCAGTAAAATGGCTCATAACTGCTGATTTTGTTCCCTAAGTGTGGAGCATTGCCTCGTGGGAGATGACTTTTTTGCTGAAGGGACACAAGGACTGCGTCCGTAGCTGCCGTTTTTCTTGGGACAACAAGCGACTTGCGACAGGCGACGACAACGGAGAAATCAGGGTAAGTGTAATCTTAAACTGCTTCAAATTGTAAATCATCTGTGTTAAAAGGAGTAAAGATCTGATTGGGACCTTGATCAAGCTTCAGAAAGATTTTGGTATGATTTGGTATGTTGAGGATTTGTGACCCTATCCCTCTTTCATTATTACTTTTTATTTATTTTATTTTTTTCATTTAAACCAAGAAGCCAGTAATGCTGCCTAATAAAAGTACTTAGATATTTTGGTAAAAAAAAAAAAAAGCTGTTTTGGCAACAGTTTTACATATTAACTGCACTTATTTTTTTATTCTACACATTATAGAAGACTATAGTTTCTCTAATTAAATAATAACCCAAATATGGTTATAAAGAAATTGTAATGGCAAAGGTAATCAATAATGGTGAATTTTGGGTAACTGTGAATGTGAGCAGACGTTATGGCCACGTTGAGAGCAAATAGAGATGTTAAGAAAAGCGATGTAGGAACAAATACATCTTGAAACCTCAAAACTTGGCTTCCCATCCGTCATTTCTGCCAAGCATTCTATCTCTGAGTTTTTCTTGCGGGGAGACAGGCCCAGTGCTCAGAACTGTAAAGAAAAAATCTACCTAATCAATTGAAGATGCTTCTCGCAAAGAGAAAGTGAGAGAAAACCACAAAAAGAGAGAAATGCTGTGATGTTGTAATTCATGGCTGTGGTGCTTTCACATCACTGTGTGATGTCTGTAAATCAGGTTTCAGTGCTGTAAAATAAGATATATTTGTATTTGGTGCGTTTTAGCTTCTCACAAGCAATTTCTGATTGTTACAAGAAGCACTGATGCATTATAAATAAATACACTTGTGAAATCTACATTGTTTTGATAACCCATTACTTCTGTAACAATGTCGTTTTTGTGTATCTGAACTGTGGAGCATGCTGGATGGAGCTCTTCTGAAGATCTGTTCACGGGACACCAAGGACTCTATGGACTCTTTCCACGGTGGATGGGTGACTGACCTGCAGTTCTCCCCTGATAACAGAACTGGTCTCTACGGGCGGATACATCAAGGTATGCACATTATATAGTTGACATGACTGTATACAAGCCAACGCTCAGTGGCACACTCTGGAAAATAGCTGTTTTTTGATTCGCTTAATTTAACCTGGGAGTGCTTAATGTGTGGTTATGATTTAGAGCTGGGTAAAAATAAAATGAAAAAAATGTCTATAATTGTTTTATTGGTGAATTAAAAAAGCAGCAAATCATTGCAGCCCGATTTCTGAAAACAAACATTATGAGCTTAAGAGTATCTTGGATGAGGGTCTGAAATCCTGTAATTTACAGCGTCAGCAGATATTTAATAAATTAATGTGTATATAAATTAAAATAAACCCACTGAATCGTATTGAATTTGAAAATGTTATTTCCATTTATTATAACTTTTCTGAATTATTGTAATGCTCCATTGCCCTGCGTTCTTTGAGGCATTGTGCAAATCTGCAAAAGTGCAACCAAGATAAAGTCTCGCCAGTCTGTTGTTTGTTGTGAATTCATGACTATTTCATCTGTATTATCATGCAGACACTTGTCCAATCGCTCGTGTCACAGAGACACATTATCGTGTCAGGAACCGGAGCGAGACTAACTTCCATCGACACTGTCAGCCATTATCCATCACGCTTTGAGACTTATTTATTAATATACTCAGAGCCGTCTGTACATTGTGTAAGTGTCACAAGCGTAATGATGCTTCATCACATCAATCTGTCAGTTTATCAAACGCGTCTGCATCAGGCTGACCCTACGCGTGAGCGACGGATCCGTCGGAAACCTGATAATAAGCTCTGATTGATCACCGGCTGTCCTCAGACTCAGGATCCCGCTGTCTGTAATATCAAATGATAAATTAATCATCGTACGCGTCTGTGCCAAATCCCCAGCCTAACCACTTCATCAGACCGAACCAAACCTGCCGTAAATCTGCTATGACCACACAAAGGAACGAGGTGTGTGAGACGCGAGTCGTCATGCTGTGCTTCCTGCACTTCTGTTGTGATTTGAGAACATGCATCTCCTGCAGGATACAGTTATATATCAGAGCAGATGCTGCGAAGTCAGTTCTTTTTCCTTTGCAATAGTTGATTCTGTGAAGGATCCCTGAGTATTTCATTTCCTGTCCATGTTGTCTCTTGCTTTTATTTCAGACGTGATATAGACAAACACTGACATTTTCAAAGCAAAATTATTGTCTGAGCTAGGGCTGTGCGATTTGGGGAAAATATCTAATTGCGAATATTTTTTTGCAATACAATTCCCATTATAACCCTGGAATCCATTCAATTTTCTATTGTGTTCTGGGAGGGGAGAGATGTGGAAAATGTGCTGAATGTTTCATTTCATCCAAGTGAAATTAGCAAACAGTTAGACTGAATTGACTTTAGTTTTAAACGTGGAGCAAGGCGCGATTCGATGCAGGTTGCTCGCGTGCGTCAAGCCTCATCCATACTGCCAGATGCGCTCGTGGAGATTTGCGGTTCAGTGCCGCGCATGAGTATAACCGAGCATTACAAAAACTGGTTGCCTGAATGCTGCAAGTGTGAACGGATCGTCCGTGACGCTCCTCTCTTCCCCACGCATCGCGAATCCCGCGAGTATGAGAAGCATTCAGAGAGAGACAGGCTGTGTGTGCGGTCTTCTGAATTGGGAATAGCGAACATGCATTATAAACTTATTTCAAATTAATCTGTTGGGGAGAAAAAAATGTATAAGATAACGTTCATGTACTAACAAAACATCTAAGAATGTATCTTATTCTCCAGTACTGAAAACCGAACCGATAAGGGAGCTCTTGGTATGCGCTGTGACGCAGCTCTTTACCTTTTGTTCGTTGTCTGTCGTTTTGAAGCTTGTGCTCTGTTGGTTAGTAAGACTGCCCCTCAAGGCTGGCAGTCATGCATATGCTCTGGAATAGAGTAATATAACGTCCACATCGCAGGCTTTTGGGATTAGCAAATTGCAACATCTCAAATCACAATTGCGATTTGATTTCGATTAATCACACAGCCCTAGTCTGAGCCATGACCTAGCAGTTTGCACATTGAGTTGCGGTGCTCGTGTTGCGGTACAAGTTTGAATTCAGCCTGCAATGTTGTCCCGTTTTCACCATCTTCTCTATTGCCAATCATGTTAATAAAATGTGGCCAAAAGATCCCAAAAAAGATTTAAAAGAATAGCAAAGTAATAAAATGAAGGTGAATTTTGTCAGGTATCATAATGCACCTGGACAGCATCCTCATTTGCTCCATTAAACTCTGGGTTTATCTCGTCATTCAGACAGCAGAAACAGTCTGGTATACTGTATATCACCATGCCTGAGCTTGTTCAGCACGGCAGCGTTCTGCGTTCACTTTGAGGTGATCTGCCTCTCAGCTGCATCTACGTCTTTTGATGTCTGCCTTCTGCAGTTTGTCAACGACATGTTTATATTTGTATCGAGCCGTCAGCGACGCTTCTTCTTTGACACCATTTGCAGTTCAGTCCATCAGAGAACAAAAACAACTGAGTTGGCTGGCCTGCTGCCATCCACGTTTAATCTCACGGTAACAGATCTTGGTTTGTTTAGAGTCAGACAGCGCGTCAAGGATTCATTAGTAATTAGTAAATGCTTGCAGATTCAGTGATTCTGACTCCAACTAACTGTAGTATAGTATAGTTAGACTTTTGCTTATTAACTGCATCAGGCTTGATTTTTATTTGTGTTTTTCATGATGGGAGTTCGGTGAAACTGCCTAGTAATACAGCAATGATTTATTTGATGCAATTTAAAACTATAGATGTTCCAATGTCAGATTTTCACTACATAAACACATTGTGACCAAAGGAATTCATTGATTATTGATATTGTAGTAGGTATAGATATTTTTTTTAATCTGATTAATTTTTAACTTTTTTTTGACAATCACACAAAATGGGTTTAAGGAGGTGGTAAGAGTTTGTAACCATAACTTTTTTTGGGTGCAGTAAGAGCATCAATAGCCTAAACCGGTCTTCTGATGTGTGTGTGTGTGTGTAATTGAGACAAGTTGCAACCAGTGTTAAGGTGCAGTAATGCCATCTGTCAAAGCATCAACCAGATAATTACTGGAGTTCTGTGCACTATTATTGTAGATGTAGTATTAAAGGAGCAGTTCACCAAAAATGAAAATTGTCATTTAATTTTTTCATCAATAAAACACAAATAAAGATATTTTTGATGAAATCCGAAAAATAATAACCTTCATAACAAAAAAATAAATAGCAACACAACTGACACGTTCATTGCACAGAAAGTGATAAAGAATTTAAAATAGTCCATGTGACATCAGGGGTTCAACTGTAGTTTTATGAAGCAACAAGAATACTTTTGTTCACAAAAAAAAAAAAAAAACAATTTTTTCCTAAATTTCTTGTCTCTTGTGTCAGTGTTCGACGTGCGTTCATGACAGTACCAAGAGTGCATTTTTTACCTTTCTTTCCCTTGAACATTTAAAACTGCAACTACAAGACCATTAAACAAAAATGACCGAACAACCTTTCTGACCCTTGAACATGTATTGACATAAATGTCAAAAAGAACACAACATTAAATATCTTAATTCATGTTCTGAAGATGAACTAAGGTCTGATGGGTTTGGAGTGACATGAGGTTTGACATGAACAGAATTTTCATTTTTGGGTTAACTGTCTTTAAAACATCAGTTTCATTTAAGCATCACTTATCAATACTTATCGACACCCCTAATTGACATAGAAAACTGTATCTGTTATTTTGAGTGTTCTGTCCTTTTGTCTGTCTGTCCCCATTGAGACAGGACATGTCCCGTCTCCAGTCCAACCCAGTTTCATCTGCAAAGGACAAATCAGCAGGGCATCTGTCTTTTCATGCTGTTTCCTTGTCTGTTTTCCTTCAGCTTCATTTTCAGTCTCATTTGTCAGGATGTCTGCATCAGTCCCATCGTGTCACGTTTGTATTTATTCATTTTAAATCAAGGCAGTATTGTTAAAAAGTATGCAGGAAACATGCATAAAGAATGACGCTAATGTACATGCACGAGTCTAACTAATTTTTCCCTTCACTCTGAGAGGTAAATGTTTTGTGCTTGAGTGACTTATAAAGGCTGGTTTCAGTTTAGCGTTCACTCATAAAAGACAAATGGTTGTTGTAGCTCTGTGTGCAAGTGACAAAGCATTCCTCTTCGTGCGACCGAAATATTTCCTGGAGGAGAGCAGAAACGGATGAGGAGGTCAGCCAGGATATTACACCTTTAGCGAGGAAGAGGCTCATAAGCATTAAATCACACCGCCCAACTCATTTTTGTTCACACAAGTAGTGTTTGTCCTCTGGAGGATTTGGCTGCTGTTGGGAGACTCGTATAGTAATTCACACACATCAGCTCCAGGGCATCCAGACCTTCACCTCTACCAGACAGAACGTTTATATCACAGCGGTTTATTGCTCAGAGTTCTCCCACAGCGTTCACCTGAAAATAAGACTCTTTATTTCCTCTGTCTGTTTCTGCTGTTGAAAAGTTAAAAAAAAAGCTGTTTAATTTTTTTTTATCAGCAGCAACAATAAAAAAAACGGAAACAACAGATTCACAAAACCCCTGAGTAAAGTGTCTGGATGCGTAAGGGAGATGGGCTTGTTCTCATCCCGCTGTCACAACTGTCGTTTCTACACAATGTCCACACCCATCCTGGTCGTCATTAGAGGGAGCGTGACTGAAAGAGGAAATGGAGGGGAAAAACTAGGGGAGATTTGGAGATTAAGCTTTTTTTTTTAAATATTCAAGGAGTAGTTAATTCCAATGAATTGAATTGAATGCTAATTAACACACACTTATCAATCAGTTAATTTTATTCAATTCAATATAATTTTCAATAAAATAGTTTGGAGACAATTTGTTGAAATGTACATTTTATTATAAGACATTTATTTAATTTTTTTTGTAGCAGAAGCAGTTCATCACTGATTTGAAGGTCCTTGCACACAGTCGAAAATTTATGTTTTTTCGTATTTATCCTTTCCTATCAAAATGCTTGCTATGGATGCGAAAATCTGACCTGATCCAAAAAATTATGATTGGGGAAAGTTTCGGAGGCATTGTGTAAACGTCACTGACACGACGTGAGGTCGTATTGTTTGGTTTTTTACATGTGAAAATTTTGGCTGAGAATTTCGGACTGTGTGTGCAAAGATCTTAACTTGCATAATGTTTACGTAAAGGTAGGATTGTTCCAATTTTTAATGCACTTTACAATGCAAGATGTATGTGAAAAAAATTCTGTTTAGCACGTTTAATCCAAATGAAAGTTAGCTGACTTGTTTGTAGGTGAACAAGCATTTCCTTCTGATTTTGAAGCTTTTTTTGTCAGCCACTTTTGGCCTTACACTATCAAAATTTAACTGATACAAATAAAACTAACCATTTGCATTTGTTTCTCTTTTCATTGTTTGCCAGTGGCAGAACAAGCACTTGTACTGCAGAAGAGCTTGACAAAGATTGCAACGCCTGTCACTTGTCACTCGAAGGCTCTGCTTTCTTCATTTCTCTTGCGCACCTGTAGCACAGCGGCTGGAATGGTAGCTTTGCCCAATTATCAATTGCCTTTATATCCTGTGGTTTGTACTTCACATTCCAAGCCTTTTGGAACCGTATGACAGGCTTGTGAGTAACGGACCAAAATTATAACTTGAGCGGTTGGAGTGACATTTGGCCGAGTAGATTTTTTTTCCTTTTGGATGATCCGTCCCTTTAACTAGCTATTAAAACATCGTCTCATACCCCTCCTGTCCTATTCCTGTTGAATTGTCCCGCATTTCAGTTTTGTCTAGAGGGGGATGTTTGCCTTTGAGAAAAGTGACTTTTTTTCAGACATCGACCATTGAGAGGACAACCTTGAGTGTAGATGACTTGTAGGTTCTCGCAGCAGCTCATAAACTTTCAAAAGATTTCAAATGCCACAAGTCCACTGCCTGTAATGTCTCAACTTTGACTTTAATTGGTTGAAAGCAATCTCAACGTTTGGCTCGGGGCGGGCAGACAGACACATGCCGGTGATTCGGTCCCGACTCCTGGCAGACGGCCCGTCAGAACGCGTTCACACAAGATGCTACTGAGGACTGACAACACAGTGTCGACCCCCGTTCCTCTCAGAGCAGAGGATTGCTCTGTTCGCGCTCTTTCCATTGTCTGCGGTGCACAAAGTACGAAGACAAACGGAGCAAGGGAAACGGATTATAGGAAAGAAAGAAAAGAGTGTGTGCACATTTCAGCCTTTGGAGTGTTAAATGAATAATTTAGCTTTAAAGTCGGAGGTGGGTTCCCTGTCTTCTCCTGGTTTTCTCCTGCTTCTGTGGAAGTGTAGTTAGACAAAGTATATGGGGTTGTTACGCAACACGGCCTGCCCAAGTGCTTTTTTTTTTTTTTTTTTTACTACAGGCCAAAGAAGCCTGATTTAGAAAGTCTGTTTTGAGTTGTGGAGTCAAAAATGGATGCTGTGACCGTAACGGACATACAAGGTACTCCCATGTGATGCTGCAGGAAGTGACACTAAATAAAGAACGCAAACGCTGCCGTTACAGTTGTAGATTTTAGATTACAAAAGAGAATACAAACAGAAGTGTTCCTTGGTTTTGAAGATCCCATTTCATATGGAAATGTCACTTTAAAGTCAAATTGTGTTTTTGACAGTAGCAGCCGTAGCCTGCATCGTTGGTGGTCAACAACCCAAAACACACGGGGGGGTGAGAGTGAACACGAAGTAACGGGGCCAGTGCAGCCAGTACCTCCTATACCCTCTGGCATGTCGCTCAACTTCACATCGCCCCCCGGGGCCAGAGGGTGACAGCTGATCCCTGATCTTCTGACCTGAACCATCCCTGTCTGCTTATGTGTGTGGAAATGTGGTGTCTCAGGAGGAGATCTGCATTTCTTCACTCACTTTATTTATTTATTTATTTTTTTTCCTGTCTTACTCATGCAGCATGGTCTCCTTGAACCCTTTTCCCTCACTTTCCTGACTGAGACTCTGAGTTCTGGACAAGTCATGTCCTCTCTCATTCATATAATTTTTGTTTTTATTTGTGTGGTGTTTTTCAGAACCTTGTAGAAATCAGTCTAGTCTGCTTTTGGCTACATGCAAATGTTTTTTCATTGTGTGGCATTTAAGGGGCATATGTATTTGGAGACGAGTAGAGTGGATGAAGCGGAACAAGGTCAGGTGTGTTTTCCAGACTGCACTATGCTATCCACTGTGTGTAGCAGACTTGGCCTTGGCCTGGTGAATAATTGATGGAGATCTTGTTCCTTTTACTAGTGACATTTTTACCCTGGTTGCATAATAACACTTATCATGAATGTGCAGGTATTTTGTGTCCTGTGTTTTTGTTAGTTTTTTTTCACTTATTTGGATGTTCCAAACATTTAGATGGAAGTAATCAGGTGTGGTATTTACGAGGCTCCCGCACGGAAGGCTGTGATTTCATGAGCAATAATTCAATGTACGCTTTGTAGTCCGTGTGGGCATGAACGAATGAGTTCGGTGTGAGTGACTGGGGTTTTTAAACCAACCGTATACGTGTGCGCTAACGGCCGGCTCACTCTTTAGCGCTGACCCTTTGTTGTTATTGCCTTGGGTTTTGGAGACCGACGAGTCAGAGCAGACAATCTTAGCTGAGAACGCAGGTGATCAGGAAAGGAAAAAGTTATTTTTCAGAAACCGTACGTGCGATGCGTGGTATCTGCACAATGCAGTCGTGTCCCTGTGTGGTTGTTGTATATTTGGAGGTTTGGTGCACTGGGCAGAAAACTGGTGTGTGAGTTTTCAACACACACAGCAGTAAGTTGCAGAGAATGAGCTTGTGAAAATGCAAATTCACTGAAAGGGATGTCTGATTAATATACCTGTCAGGGGCTGTGTTTGTGCATCTGCATGTGGAGACCGTAAAAACGAGCACTGCGTTCGAAGGCGTCTGTCGTCGCTTACGGTTTGGCCGGTAGCTGCACGGTGGCCTCATTTTCTCAGCGTACCAAACTAACGACAGTCACACTGCAGCCCTCCAGCATTCGCACTCATTTAGCAGTTCTGTTAACATGCATTTGATGACATTTCCTTTGCTGCTTGCTCCGTTTCCGTGCAGCTGTAGGGAACCGAGACCCTCAGGTGTCGGTGTGTAAAGTTTTGCATGTGTTGTGCCGTTGAAATGGTAATGTTGCTTATTGTTTATTTTTCCCTCTGTTGCAGTGGTGGAGCGTGGAGACCGGAGAGGCCTTGCAGACGTTCTACACGATGGGAGCCAATCTGAAAAAGATCCACGTGTCGGCTGATTTCACCACATTCGTCACCGTGGACAGCATCGGAATCCTTTACGTTTTAAAGAAGGTGGAGGGAGGAAGTCTCTAGATATTGTTTTATAGAATGTTTTCTGTATTGTACAATGTTTAGAACTGAAACTTTTTTGGATAACCCTTATGAGTGCAAGAAATTGTGATGACTTAAAGCATTTATATTGTTGTTATTATGATTTTTAAATGCTTTTTCTTACTGATGTTTCATAATATAAAATTGAACAATCTGCCCTTTTCCATGGCATGTCTTTGTACTGTTGTAATGGAAGGCAAGTACTGTGAGCCACATTGACGGAAGCCTCTGTATCTGTTTCTTAGAGCCCAGTCTGGGATTTCCTCTGAGGCCAAGCTTTTGAAGCAATGCTTTAATGTGTAAGAAGTGTGTAAAGTGCGTTTTGGGTCATTGTGCTTTTTATTTTTGCACACAAATTTGTAGCGAAGGCTCAGGTGCAATTTAGTGATCGTGGAAGCAAGGGCTTTAAGCTGGCTTGCCAATGAAATGACGAACACCATTGTAACCTTAGGACTACAGACTTTACAGTATATGTAATGTACGTGGAGAAGCAAAATCATTGGAATGTAGCACAGTTTGTGGTGAGGTTTCTCAGTGAGATGAGGACAAAGAAAAACTACACCGAATTGGAGCATTGTCTGTGAAAAGGAATTGCTTGTGGTGCTTGTAAGTCAGTGTGTAATATGACCGTGAAATGCTGTAACTAGACTCCAATTTGTCCATGCAGATACACTATCGGATGACCAAAAGGTGAAAGTGTAATCGTTTTTGGTGCTTAAGCATGTTGTAATGTGAATGTAAAATGCAATACAATCAAGGAAGAGCAAGGCAAGTAGTGCGAGTGTCATCATTGATGGTACGACTGATGTTGATGAATGTATTATTTGCATGTTTGTTTTCCCCCAGCACTTTACTGCATGAAAGTAGATGCATGTGGAGTGGTGTTATGTTTTTTGTTTGTTTTTTGCATGTCCCAGGTAAAGTGTGTTAAAGGCCTCAAAAATGTTAATTTGTATTGAGTGTGTCTAAGAGGGAGGAGGGCAGCGTAACATGTGGAAGTGCTGACATGGCAGAGGTCACGCTCCGTCTGTTTCTGACACTTCCTGTTGGCAGCTGGCTGATGGGAACAGACAGCATACGGTCATGTCCAAATGTCATTGTGGAGCTGAAGCTGTAGATTGTGTTAGTTGTTTGCAAACGTTTGTGAGAAGTGAATTTTGAGGTAAGTATGATGTGGTGTTTGTTTTTGAGGTGAGTTGTTTTGAGGTCCTTTGTCCAGGATTGTGTTTGGGGAAATGTAGCCAGAGCAGGAATCCCTAAGAAGTCGTTACTAGCCTCCAGCAGAACCCCCCCCCCCCACTACCTCTTCCCTACTGCTGGTCCAGTCCTGGGTTCCCCTGCTCTGTGGATTGTGTCTCTTACGTAACTCACCCGATTGAGATCACATGCTCATCACTTGGTCATGGATCTGTGCTGTGATGAGCAGTTGATCTAAATGAGGTGTGTGAGAAGGGATACATAATGTGGAGGGCAGGGTAACCCAGGACTGGACCAGCATGGGTTCTGCTGGCGGGTAGTAACAGCTTATCCAGGAAGAACAAGAGGACAGAAAGAGACAAGTATGAATACTTGGCTAATCCTGTTTTTTCTTTTTCTCCTCAATTGGTCATGAATTAAGCCCTGCTTTGCCTTGTTTTTGAAGGGAAACTCAGCCTTCCGCTGCTATGCTCACATTCGTACTGTACCTGCCCTTTTCATGTTATAACAACTGATACTGCATGCTCCACTCACTCATACATTGCCACTACATTCTTGACCTGCCTGACATATGAACCAGCAATCTCGGACCTCAGTGCCACAGAGGTGACACTTATTGCTACGTGCCACTCGTCTTTTACTATGTGTGTGCTGGAACTTACTTATGCATCAATACTACGATAAGCCTTTGCCTCATAATGACTACCGCTCATTTTGAGACATTCTTTGTGATCAAGTCTGGGTTTAGCTAGTACAGGCAGGCCTCAATCAGCACTACGTACCTGACAACACACCTACCTGCCTGCTGGCACCGCCAAGTCCAAGGAGCTCCTTTACTAGATGAGTCGCTTGGACGACAACATTCCCAATTGCTGCCACTGTCTCGCCCCGCACCACACCACACCAGGGGCCCCCAGTCCTGTTCCTAGAGATCCACCTTACTGCACAATTCACTTGCAACTATCATGAAACATACCTGTCTGTGATTATCAGGGGTCTCATTTATCAAACTCTCTGTAGATTTCATCCTAAAAGTGTACGTAGGAAATATGAGATGGGGACTATAATGCCATTTGTGCCATACACACAAATTTTTATTGCTCAAAATTATCCAGTATCCTGTTATGTTTTATAATAAATATATGAAAATATCCATAAAAACAAAATGGTTTGTTGTTCTCAGATATATTTTAGAATAGAGTTGACTAGAGTTGAATCTCATTATTTTACACTGGCCAAATAGTATTTCAATTGTTTTAAACAATTCAAATCAAATATACGCAGTTTTGCTGATGAACATCTTTTAGCTATTTTTAGTGGAAACAGATAGGCCCATACAGTGTTTCCCACAGCCACTCCCCTGCCCCCATATATAAATATATATGCAAATTCATTTTCTGGCAGCAGGAGGCGCTTTAAGAGCGGAAAAGAGATACAGGATTCTCCGGTAACAGCTGTAAAACAGCGCTGAGCTCACAAACGCTGCCTTATCAAGCATTACATGCAAAATGAAATGAAAATGAAATGGAAAATTTTCTAAATACAGAAGGTTTCCTTCTGAAATACAGTGATATAAAAACACCTGCATCGGTTTTTGATTTTGAAATATGCAGTGCTCATGTTTATTCAATGAAGTCAAAGCCATTTAAAAAAACTAACCTTTATTTATATAGCTCATAAAACGGTGGTCTGCCACAAATAAATCAATGTGTGAGAAACCCTTCTATATTTATTGCTGTGTAAATACAATTGTCTCATTCGGCTCATCACTGACAAAGTATTTTTAATGGACAATGGACTGTTCGACCCCTGAATCCAGCAGTGTCCACCATAATATCAAAGTAAGTGCGCATCATTGATCATTGTTCTCGCTAAAATATTTCTCATAACGTGATCTGTTGTTTAGTTTAAAGATGCATTTTTGTGCACCTATAGCACTCCTCGCTGTCATTAAAACATAGCATACCACACCACAGGAAGGAACACTCCAATGCCACGTCATTCATTCATACTAACAGCTCTGGCCAATTGCTGCTTGACAACCGGAGCATTTAAGCTCTCAACTCCATTTCATTTTTCACAGTGTCCATCCATGGGGATACACTCTGCCCCGCCCCGCCCCGCCTTCATCTTCAGGCAGGATCAGCAAAATTTGCATCCCCAGGATTTGTCTCAGGGATGGGGCCTACACCTACTACACATGAATTCTTGTCACTCACCACAATCCAGAACACTTTACGGAATAAATACCATGTAAACGTTTACTTTCTCTTGCTTCTTTCTCATTGAACTTCATTAGTTACTTGTGAGTTTCAAATTATCTTTGCAGGTAGGTACAGTCGTGGCCAAAAGTTTGCCCAGTGACATAAATGTTGTTTTGCTAAGTTTGCCTCTTAAGCTGTTGTGGTGTTTATTCACATTATTTCTAGATTCTTATGTAGACTGATCAGACGTATTTCCAAAAAGTGCGAAAAGCTTCATTGGCCAAACAATGACCTTTCACAAAAAAACACATTTCACTGCTTTTTCCTCCTGCCACAAAATGACCAGCCAACATTCATTGCCTAATCATGTCAGCAGCACATGTGAATGTGTACTAGTCAGGTAAAATCACAATCATACCATTTAGATTGTAAGAGCAGACCTATTGCTATAAAAGGAGGCAAGAAGCACTTCAAATCATTGTGTTATTGCTAGCAATGCTTACCTTCAAAGAAAACACGTGTAGCCATCATCACTTTGCATCAAAATGGCCTCACATGCGAGGAAATTGCTACAAAGAATATTGCACCTGAAAGAACCATTTACCGGATCATCAAGAACTTCAAGGAAACAGGTTGGACTGCAGTGAAGAAGTCTTCAGGACGTCCTAGTGTGTCCACCAAGCACCAGGACCGTCTTCTCCTGAGGAGTCAGCTACGGAATCTTGTCCCCAGCAGTGCAGAGCTTGCTCAGGAATGGCAGCAGGTCAGCGTGGGAGCATCTGCATGCACAGTGAGGCCAAGACTTTTGGACAACGGCCCGGTGTCGAGAAGGACAGCAAAGAAGCCTCTTCTCTCCAAGAAAAACTTAAATGACACACTGAAATTCTGCAGGAAGTGCAAGGATTGGACAGCAGAAGACTGGTGCAAAGTTACTTTCTCTGAAGCTCCCTTCTGACTGTTTGGGGCATCTGGAAAATCGATTGTTCAGACAAGAAAAGGTGAACGCTACCACGAGTCCCGTGTTGTGCCAACAGTGAAGCAACCTGAGACCATCCGTGTGTAGGGCTGCTTTTCAACCGAGAGACTGGCCATAATTCTGCCCACAAATGCTGCCATGAATAAAGAACGGTATCGAAACGTCCTGCAAGAGTGACTCCTGATGATTCATGAGCAATTTGGTGTTGATCCGTGCATTTTCCAGCATGATGGAGCACCACGTGGCTCGAAGATCATTACATTTCAGTTTTGGATCCGTGGCCTGGCAACTCCCCGGATCTCAATCCCTTAGAGAACCTGTGGTCAGTCCTCAAAAAGCGAGTGGACAAGCAGATGCCCACAAATTGTGATCGACTGTGAGAACTAATGAGGCAACAACAGATCGCCATCAGTCAGGATTTTGCCCAGAATCTAATATCCAGCTTGCCGGAGAGAGGTTATGAAGAACAAGGGTCAACACTGTTCACAGATTGACTCATTATATTTTTTGGAGAATAAAAGCCTCTCTAACTCATGATAAGCTCATCAGTACTTTTCAGTATACCGTAGAAACACATGGAAAAATAATCTACAAATACTCTACAACCTTTGCAAAACAACACTGATGTCCCTGCCAAAACTTTGGCCCACAACTGTACATCTCCACAAACTGTATTGGGCACACCTGCCCTATGTTTCCCACATGCCAGGTCGGCCTTTATAATTACAGTACACATTCCACTGCCCAAGCCAGCTCATCTGCAATATGAACAACAGTTCACTCTCAATACATTTTCAGCTCTCCCTTTCTGGTGAAATGTTGCCGGAGGTTCAGCCAAAACTCTCCTTTACCTCTAAACTGTTACATAACCCATCACGGCATCCCTGAGCCCACGCCGCCTACGGTCAAAATCTGCTTTGTTGAAGGGCTTTTTTTTTTGTTTTTTTTTGGCCCTTTCGGAGATGTACCACAACTGATTTTAGGATCAGATGATTTTCTGTTCGATCATTTTTCAGAGCATGTATCGATTGGTCAGGTACCGACATCATTTCTCTTTCGGATCTCTACTACACGTTTCAAAGCATCTCTTAAGCGTATTAAACAAATGTTTACATTTTAAACATCTGAACATTTCACCTTTGTAATTGGGCAAAGTGGAGTAAATATACAGAGTCACAGACCGCTTGACAAACACATACAGCCGTTCTTCACTTCTTTTCCCCAAAAAGGCACAGTTGCGGAGGAACAAATGGTAGTCTCTGAAAGACACGATGACAATGCCCAAAAATCTTACAAGTCATGAACGTACATACAAAAATCGTTGCGTAAGACACTTTTACGTACTCCGACCCTCTTAACCTTATACAAAGCACATAATCAGTACCTGCTGATAACATCCTACTACTTGCTGGACACTCTGTTTGTACAAGGCTAGTCGTCTCTGACTCGTGTGCGCCTGCGTTGTGTCTTCTGCCCCCACTTCCTGAACCTTGGCCCGAGAATGGTTCCTGTCAGCTGCTCTCGCTGTCGCTGGCTACTTTATTGCTCCCTCTTGTCAGGTAAGCGTGCCATTGGTCTTTTCTACCGTGCTTGTTGAACTTCGGATGCGATACCACTCCTGAACGCGCTCCTAGTCCTGCTGCAAGCAAAGCTAACTTGAGGAAACACGTGCTATGTTTCTTGTTACTAAAATACTTCACCCAAAAAGTGTTTAATCCCATTATCTGTTATTCACCCAAATGACTGACTTTCTTCTCATGGACACAAAAGAACCATTTTGAGCAAGGATGACCCTCCAGTCCTGGAGTGGTCTCTACAAATTTGCCACTACATTCAACGTCTTCTGACGCCAATTGTTTTGCGTTAACAACACAACAAATTTGGAGTTGCTCAACGAAAAGTGACTCAAAACTAAACTACACATATTGTGCTTGTATGACCATTCGATTTCTTTTTTTTTTTTTACACCTCTTCCATTAAACTACAGTGCGAAATGCTTTACTGGTGCTACACGCAGTGTAAACGCTTTATTGAACTTTTTTTCCCTCGCACAAAACTCCACATCATGTACATTGTTATTGGAATGACTATTTCACCCACACAACGGTAAATGTAACTACGCTTTCATCCAGAGGATGTCCAATCCTGCTCCCGGATTATCAATTAAACACACCACGACCATCTAATCAAGGGCCGCTTCCAAAATTGAATGCTGCCCTACCACGTAGGACACTGATTCGCAGTATTTACAAAACATTAAGCAAACAAAGTACTCAGATGACTACTTCCAGTGAGATTCTGTGTGCATTTTACTATCCCGTGATGCCACAGGAGACGAGTTGGGAATGGCGTCAAAGCAATGCAAATGACAGTGGCGAAGTGACAAATTGAGTTTGTCAAAATTACATTTGTACTACGCACATTCGTACTATACGCAACATAGTTTCAGAAGGACAAGAATGAACAGTTGCAAAGTAACTGCTTATTCAAAACGAGTGCCTATTTTTGGGGACAGCCTCTGTCTTTGGGATAACTTCCACACAGGTAACGTGGAGTTAAAATCTGTGGGAAAGCGGCCCTCCGGGAACTGGATTGGACACCCCTGGTCTAAGATGAACATTGTTCCTGTGACGTTAGTCATTACGTGACTATGTGTCAAGGCCTGATTTTGGGGGAAAAAAGTCTCTGACCTGGAATCTTTTGATGGCGGTCAAACTTGTTTGTGCAAGTGTGTGGATAAAGGTCGCTTTGTTCTGTTAATGCTTTCTGCGCTTCGGGTTGCTTTGTTTAATGACCAAATGTGTAGAGTCTGCAAAATCCCACTTTCTCACGAGCGACCCGCTAGTGCGCTGGAGTTCAATGTGATCTGACACATAAACATTTGAGGACTTGGCCTAAATGCGCCTGTCCTTACGCTGATAGTAATGAACTGCATAGCGTTTTGTAATGTTACCATCTGTTCCAGAGATAGGGTGTACTTTTTGCAGATGTTGTGTAACAAAATGTGAACTTGCCAATATAACATAACGCATTTATCGTTAAGCACGCGGTCATACGAGACTCGTCTGCCACAGAACTTCAACCTAAACGAGGATGTGTCAGATTGCTGCTTATACTTTTCTTTGGGTGGGAGGGAAAGCTAAAACTTTGCCCCCTCTCAAAACGCATCTGTTGAAGGGACAACTTTAAGCTGTAGTATGTCATGTTTTGGGTTCAAATTACACTTCAAAAAAGATTTTGGGCTGTTGGGTCCAATTTGGCAGAAAATGTTGTGTTTGACACCATTCGTGTTTGCATGCTTCACATTCATAAACAGCGTTTGTACAAATGTGTAGCATTTGTAGCTGATTCTTACAACAGTTGCTTACAAGTTAAACTTGTCATCTCAATGGCTGCTTTTAACTCGCAAAACTTAACCGACATGGCTGACCCTGCATACCGTTACCAGAACCTTTATATCGTCCATCTTCACATTAGTATGGCAAGGTCTGAGGCAATATTTAGGTCTTGCATCATCTGGAAATAGCTTCTTAAAGGGTTCAAACGTACTCACAGATATAGTAAGTTCTATCTAGTATAGATGGTTCACCCAAAAATGACAATTGGCATTAATTACTCACTCTCATATCGTTCCGAACCAGTAAGACCTTTTTTCATTTTCGCAACACAAATTAAGATATTTTGATTAAATAAGACAGCTCAGACCCTCCATAGACAGCGACACAACTGCAATGTTCCCATGTCCACAAACATAGCAAGGACATCGGTAAAATACTCGGTGACATCAGGGTGTCGACCGTAATTTTACAAAGCTAAGAGAATACTTTTTTGTGTGCAAAGAAAACAAAAATAATGACTTTATTCAACAGTTCTTCTCCTCCTTATCCCATCTGCGGCAGTGCACCGCCGTTGTGGAAAGAGTATCAGGAAGCATGCGCTTCACGTAAATGACATGGATTTAATCAAAAATATCTTAATTTGCGTTCCAAAGATGAATGAAGGTCTTACGGGTTTGGAACGACACGAGGGTGAGTAATTAATGACAGAATTGTCATTTTTCGGTGACCTAACCCTTTAAGCAAAACGCTGAAATCTTTCAAGACAAATTCATACTGACATACAGCACTCATATCTCAGTCCTTGCTAAAGTTTCTGCTGAAGCCCAAGTGCTCAATTACCTGCTTTAAGAGAGTTTAATTAGACACGCGGCTAAACTTCAGCATTCTTTTCAAGCACAGTCAGGAAATACATGGAAATACATTCAAATGACAAAACTTAGACTTACATGGTATTACTGTTTTATGAGTAGCTCATTAGTTACCTCACATTAGCACAATCTTTAGCGTATTTTTACACGTCGACCTACCTTCTTTGCGCAGTACCTGTATGAAGTCGACAGGAAATCAAACAAATCAAATTTTGTCATAATACGCTTCATTGGCCATACCGTGAATGTGAAGATTTAATTCTTAGCAAAATAAGCAAATAAATGACATACGGGAATTTTCAAGCCACTAACAAGTTACAAAATAAGGACAACCTAAAGTCTTTACAGCAACTTTAGTTAGAAACCTTGGTAACACTTTAGTTTAGGGACCGATTCTCACTTGCTTATTAGCATGCATACTGTATTACTAGCATACTGGCCAATTATTAGTACTTAGAAAGCACATATTATTGCCTTATTCTACATGGCTATACCTGAATTTAACCACTTACTATTAATAAACTGCAAATTTGAAGTTTATTGAGGCAAAGGTCATAGTTAATAGTGAGAATTAGTCCCCAAACTAATGTGCGACCTAAACATTTTACAAAAAGTTTCACTATTCAACAAACAACAAACAAACAAACATTTATATTTATATACAGATCTGATTTTATTCTGAAACAGAAAACCGGCATCCCAAAAATCCTCTGCCAACCCCAGAGAGAACCCCGACATTTTCTTTTTCATTAGGCAAAGTTACAAAGTGTCCATTGGTGTTCTACATTTGCTAAATGCTAACTGTTGGTCAGCAATCATAGTTGTTCATCGCAAGACTTACCTAAACAATGCTATTGTTACACCCAAGGCAAAATGATAACATTTTCAGTGAATGAAATGGTCATAAGTGCATTAAATAAATGAAGAAATAGCCTACACGTTAGATCAGGACTGTAGCCCCGCCACCACAGATTCAGAATAGCTGCCGATGTTACTTTAATCTGAAATGATCATAAATGTCAATATTTGCTGACATTGTTAGGTAAGCATGCTTTGTTCTTTTTTTCAGAGATGATAAATGCAAGGTGAGGGCTGTTTTTGTTCCCCACAGTTTGATTTTGTGTGTTCCTAAAGCTCTGGCCCAGTTCTCGCTTATCCTCAGCTCTCCTGCGTCTCTTTGTTCTTTTTATATCAACATGACTGAACTGGTTGAACGATCGTAAAGCCTCCTTTATTTTGATATCGCGGCAGAAATCTTTTTGGCACATTCAGTAAGTGTTAATTAATTGATCTGTAAGATAATTACATAAATGGTTATCCCCTGACGCTTAATTTAGTCAAAGGCTTCGGGATACGGCGCCATCTGGGACGTAAGAGTACAGTTATCTCATTATCTCTCATTCTATCTTTCTTGTGAGAACACGATGAAATAGAAAAGTGACAGATATTTGCTAAAAGGTTATGGCAGTCAGATAGACTCACCTCACAAACGTATCTTTCTGATGTAAACGGCCCTTGAAATGCTGTCTGATTTATAAGGCTCTGAGGGAAAGACGCTGTAAACGCTTTACAGATTGTGGAATAAAACGTGCTGCAGGTCAAATCGAGTCTAGAAATGTCTGCTAGATGTACACATCATAGTAAAGCTTTACGAACTTCTCTATTGTTTTATTTATTTTAGTTTTAGATTAAAACTGTAAAATAACTAATCCATCAACGTAGCAAGGTGCTTTTCAGTCTCTATGATTAAGGTTGTCGTATAAATGTCCTTCAGTGAGCGTGAGCATTGGTTTGTTAGGTGCTGGTTGTTCCGAGTCGTTTGTCTTACACTAGCTGTGTAGTTTCCCGTTAAGCGAGCTATGAGGAGAAAGAAACGAGCTCCATGGAAACAGAGTGTTCAAGAAGTGAACCGTATGTCACCCCGCCTGAGGAGGAAATTATCCTGAAACGCACACTCGCGTCCTTATCAGAACACATCTTTTAACATGATCTCTGGCTTTACAGAATCGTAATTTGTTGTAGCTCCCCAGAGGCCACTAATAAGTACATACACAACTAAATAACACAAACAATCTTTAGATATGGACACAGAGCGACAGAACATCAGGTAGATAGAATGCAGAACAATAGATAGATAAAGATGTTATGCATACCAACCAATTTTATAACCAAAACCAACTGTAGGCTCTGTCTTGAATCTTCTATTGAGACACAAGCCTGCCAATATCCAGAGTATGTTAAACTCCACACAATAAATACAGAGAGAAAAGAAAGGGACACGGCTCACAGAAGGAACAATGGTTCTACAATCTGGATTTATTCCGTGTGCTTTGCAAGAATATAAATAAAGACCAAACTTACAAAATCTGTGTGCTGGAAGCCCAAGCCTATCTACACATATGTTAGTCAGCAATGATGTCACAAATCCACCTGTCGGCAGATACCGTTGTTTTGTTTTAATGTGTTGCACCTTGACCTGCCAAATTTGGTACCTTGTTTACCAATGCAATTTATTGGATTTTTTTTTCTGTCATTCTTTATACATGTTTTTTTCTTAGTTTTTTTATTACATATATGAACAATGAATCAACAAAATATTTATTTACAGAACTGTGGCAAAATTCTACAGTGACAATGAGTGAAAATAAGACATCTGTTTTTATATTTTCATTTGAAACACAAGTGGAGCCATCCGCACGTTTGCACATCCTCCGTAGTACTAGAATAATATTTTTTTGTTTTCACGGATGGCTGCGTATTCCAGCTTGACGCGTCATAAAAAAATAATGTAACATTAAGACGACATCAGACAAGAATTGCACGATAAGAATAATAATAATGATAATTGTAAATATTACAGTAATGGTAATATAGTTCTCTATTAAACAGTAAAATTTCTTGCCAATATATGAATATTAATCTGCATGGCATCACCAATTACGTCAACAACCGCTCCGTAGTTATTTTGGCACGAGACGTGTCCATTTCGTGGTTCAACAGCACAGTGAACATTCACAATATTCATATTCATATATCAATAACAACAAACACAAAAAAAAAAAAAAAAAAAAAGAGAAAAGAAGAAAGAAACAAAGAAAACAGAAAAGAAAAAAATACAGCAATTCATGTAAATCTCCATTTATATCCCAGTCCAGACATGCCGTGGTATTTTGGACTAGATATTCTGTGAAAAGTCAGTGTAGTGCGTCCGAGTCGCCGAGGCGACAGTCTTTCCCAAGTCCATCTCTCACGCGACAAAGTCTTTCAGAACGCGATTTGAATCGCTGCCTCTTGAAAAGTGTACATTCCCATTCCACACTCTCCTCCTATTGTTTTTTATGCAGTGTGTGTGTGTGCGAGTGCATGCGAGTTTTTCGTTAAAAGGCCACGGGTCCATGTCGGCGGTCCTTGTACGCGTACGCCAAGTCCCAGGCGAAAAAGTCCTTGTGTGAATCCTTACACGTGCGACACGAGAGGCTCCGATGGCGCTTTTAGGTTCCGTATTTGCGGTCCGTTTTTGCAATGCGTGTGAGAGTGAGGGTCCATGTTAGGGGCAGGCTACATTCTCTGAATTCCACTGTAATAGACATGGGCGTCCGCCATTGCCCTGTGAATGAAATCACATCACTTATCCAGAGTGTCCATCAAAAAAAAAAAGCCCCCCCTTCTCCAGTTCACACGGAGTGCATGCTTTCCATCAACTACACTGCACGTCTCAGGACTGGCTCGGGTTTT
Organism: Cyprinus carpio; assembly: GCF_018340385.1. Lineage (NCBI taxonomy): Eukaryota > Metazoa > Chordata > Actinopteri > Cypriniformes > Cyprinidae > Cyprinus > Cyprinus carpio. The sequence goes on from NC_056600.1 coordinate 13,625,149, forward strand.
CGTTCATAGGCAAAACCAAAAGAAGGGAGAGAAAGAAAATACGACGGAAAAAAATCTTGGAAAGTAAGGAACGCGCAATTCGAGAGACAATTTTTGGCGAGTGTCTCTTCATAAAGCAAGCCTTCGTTAAATGCTATCTGACAAACTTCTGCGTCCACCATTTAGTTTTAAGCTTTGACTGACTAAAACAAGCTCATAAATTGTGTGCTGTTAAAGAACAAAGAACAAAAAAATCTCCCCTAAATAAGGGAATTTAAATTACAGCAGACTTTTTTTTTTCTCTCTCTGACAATTGCTGGTACTAAAAATTAAAACTTCGCCACGAGACGAAAGAAGCAACACAAGCAAAATGTCCTTCGTGTCAAGTCCAATCTCCGCTTCTAGGCCAGCCGTTTCAGATGCCCCACCTCGCAAAAATCTCTCCGCTTCCCTCCCGCCTTGCTAACCCTACGCTGTCTAGTCAGAAAGAAAGAAAGAAAGAACGAAAGCAAATCCCGACTCTAAAAACAACATGTGTGTTTATAAGGCTTGTAGCAGCATTACGGTTTTAAGTTGTCATTCAAGCAGTCGAGGGGGGCGGTGGGGAAAGGCTGAAGAGGCGCTTCCCGAAGAAGCAGAGGAAAGAATGGCGAGGAACGGAGGGAAGGAGAAATCAAAAGAAGTGAGGGGGAAAAACTGAATGAAAAAACAACCGCTTGCAACACTTTTTTTGTGTGCTTTGGAGGAGGATCGGCAGCATGGCGGCCCTGAGGGCTGAGCGGGACCTTCCCGTATCGTGCTGCGGCCAGAGAGGTCGGGGTGGGGGGGGGGCGAGTGAGATTAAGAGATAGAGAGAGAGAGAAAGAAAGAGAGGGGCAAAAGATCGAAGGAGAGAAAAGACAGCGGCAGTGTCATCATGCAGAAGCCACGGTAAACGGGCGGGCTTGGCCGGGCGGAGAGACGCGGGCTTGTCACAGGTCACTGGGCCCGTGGCTCCGTGGAGGGCCTCTAGAGGGCGCTCTCTGTAAGGCACACACACAGGAGTGGACAGTATTTTGGGTGTATATTAGAAAATAGTGGTCTCATACTTGGTGTTGGCTCCTCTTTTGGCTTCCTGTCCTGGCTCGACTATCCAGGGGACATTGGCGTGGCCCTTTTGATCCATTGAGGGCTGCTCCATCTGGTGTACAAAGGAAAAAGAAAGAGCGCGAGTCAGGATGCGCTAATAATTTAGGGGGTTTTAGCGGCCATGATAGATCTTGGGTTCCACTCGCTTTCGTTCATATGCACAGAATTAGTCTTTTTTTGCACTTTGGGTGACCTCAACAAAGTTTGACAACAGGATGTGTCACAATTTAACTTCCTGGCTAAGAATCAATCATGGGTGAAATTCGATTACCACAAGTTTAAACTAATATTATCATGGTAGCATTTGATAATAAGGTTCAACTAGTTAGCGTCAGATAAACAACAGTCAACAATTTTTAGGTCGATGGTTCATGTCCATTAAAAATACACTTGCTACAACTAATTAAAAGTTAAAATACAAAAACATGTAGAAATGATCATAAATCTACATGAATAAATCTTGTGAATGTAATAATTATAATAATAATAAACTAAACTATACCAAGAATAATAAAGTCATATACAAAATTATTATTAGGAGTATTAGTATTAGTAGTATTAATTGCATTATTTATTTTATAAGTATGAAATCAAATTCTGTTACTTCTGTTTATTCACTACTAATTCATGTTCACTTATAATAATTTAACTAATTTATTTATACAAAACATGTACAAATTATCATCAGTCTTAATTACTGTAAGCATTGTAAGTTCAAGTTCAACACATTATGGTTAAGTTAAAAGTGTTTATTATTAATATTATTTAACTGTATTACTTATGAAAATGGAAGCCCTCGTGTATGACATGATAATGTGTGATTCATATATGGAATATGAAATAATTTGCATGCTTAAGTCTAGTGTGACTGCCTCTTATGTCAGAGAGAGAGAGAGAGAGGTGTAAGCTGATTGGATAACCACATGACAATCAGACTGTCACACCAACACAAAAATGGTGAATTAACTCCACATTACATAATTCTTATTTTTAAACCGTCAAATTCATCTGTTATTTTAAGTATCAGTGAGATAATATCCATCTTGCAGATCTGCTGTGGTCAAAACTACCCTACGACTAGTACATCTTTATCAACCAATCAAAACACTGTTCCTTGTTGCCACGGCAGCTCAGCCTTGCTCCACATAAAGCTGAGCTATACATGGCTCGGAACGAACGCACGCGCTCGCGTCCTTTACGTCTGCTGTTGGCTTGTCTTGAGTTCTTTATCAGGTTTTTCCATATGCAGCTGTATGAATATCAAATAGCATAATCCTCGCTCTGCTTGGCTACCTCTGACTGCTCTCAAACACGCACTCCCACACCAACTTCATTCTTCTCCACATCCAAACGCTTTAAAAAAGGAAACAGACGCTAATCTTATGCAATAAACCTCTAATATGAGGCATCGACCTGAAAAGGAGCTTAATGGTTTGATAACAGCTCAGGGAATGGTGAGTTGGTGTCTTGGATAACAAATCTTGAAATATTTCTATCCACGTTTAGTCAGCTGATGTTCAGGATAGACGGACCATCACAGGATGACAGGAAAGAAGGATTCAGATGAAGAAGAGATGAACGAACAGAACAAAGAAAGTTAAATAATGAAATGAAATCAGTTATAAATGACATCTCATAAATGACAGGGAAAGAGTTAAAAATTAAGTGCAAAATAAAAAGACCAAAAACAAAAACATTAGGGCTGTCAATTTAACATAAGTGTAAATAATAAATAATTCAATAAATAATAAATACATATTCACCCTTTTAAGTAACCGACAGCCCTAAAAATAAAAATAAAAAAGGGGAAAAAGAAATCAAGGAAAGGGAAATGTAAGAAGACCTGAAATTGAACTTTGTGTGGATGATGGAGGAGTCGTGAGAGAGGAGGAAGAGGAGAAGGATGAAGAGGAGGCCGGTGCGGGGTGAAAATATGCCCCAGGGACCAGCGGCTAGAGGGGGGCATGACCTAGAGGCGGAACAAAGAGGTCACAGAGGTCAAAGCTTGGGAAGGTCGACACACACTCATGTATATAGGTAATTCTTTAATTAGAGGTTTTTTATCTTAAAAATGACACTTAAAATGCAACTGGCAGGATCTCACTGTTTTGGGCCTGCCCCAACCCAGACTTCTAGACTAAACTACCTACAGTACATGTATAGTGGATAATAATCCAGGTGTTAAAAATGGTACTTTTTGTTAGTACTGTCATGTAACTACTTCTTCAAATGGCTTGACTCTAGTATAATTACTTTAAATTGAGCATCATGTAGTTAGCTTACTTAACTTACCCAATGCGTTGAAACAAAAATGTTTTTATATACAGCATATATATATATATATATTTGATTATTTCAAATAGTAAAAATGCCCTTAATTGAAGAGTCACCCATATGCATTCAAACACAGGAGTGGACACACAGAAATGAACAGAACAGGATGAACAAAAGAGAGGGAAGGAATCTGTTCTAACGGAGCAACACAGCGCATCGTGTCCATATGGAGAGGAGGTACCTCAACATAATGAACAATTTCTCCTACACAAGGAAAAATCAATAGCCGAGTTACACCACACACAGTCACAGAGGATGCTGTTAGTGTTCAGGGTAATAGCACACACACACACACTCAGACCAACAATGGACCTTATTCACAAAAAACGAGCAGAACAAATGTGTAAATCATTCATAAATCCATTCTTACATAAACTGTCACATAAGCACTATTCAGATGGGATTAGTTTTCAAAAAGACTTTTCAGTTATAATTATGAACACAGGACGCCTGTGATTTCCTGTTCTGATTCAAACAGGATTGGGATCTTTGTAGCTGTCACTAAGCTCGGGGTGCATATAATCCGGATGTGGGTGTTATGGAAGGTCACGTGCATGACTGATCAATTTTTCTACATACTGTAATAATATATATATATATATTATATATATATATATATATATATATATAAATAAAATGATTACTAAAAGGAATTGATATGAAGATCCTCTTTTTATTTCAGATGAGATGCCAATAGTACCACAAATTGTTGCTTTACCCAAAATAGTTGTCAACAAAGGCACAAAGTCCAATAAAATTGAATAACTTTATAAACAAATAATAAAATTTAATAGCTTTTGTTATAAAATTCATGAGACAAAATAAATAACTGAAGTGTTGAGGAAAAAAAATATATATATATACCGTAATCACATATTCTTATCCGGGACAGGATTTCTCAGAGGACCCCTGAGTTAGCCAAAACACAATTTGCCACATAATTGAGTTTGTGGAGTACAACACTTATTCGAATAGGACTACATTACTGGAAAAAGTTGCGAGCCAGATTCAAACCTACAAAGCCCATTTCAGCCACATCTCTTACTGCATGCATGGTTCCGTTACACCACGATTCCATTTAAAGTGCCATATTGGCCCAGTATTTGTACAGAGATATACACATAGACGCACATTTTATGTGGCCTTTAAAACAGACAGTAAAGCGTCGGGAGGGTCATTTCTGCAAGCTGGACTCAATAATGCAACTGTTTATTTTCAACCAGGCATCCGTCGTTTCTCTCCTGCACGTAATCCAACTGCAACAGGCAGGGTGTGTTTTATTTTTTATGATTCTGGGCCTCTTCCAGAGAGTGGTAATATCCCTGTTGGTGACGGGGGAAGGAAGGCACCGTGCCCGCTCTAGGGGCACTGGGACGAGGGCAGATGGAGAGGAAGGCTGCCCTGGAGGAAGCGACTTGCTGGAGCTTCGTGCAAACGGCCTTCATCAATCTCTTTCATCCTTAAACACACTGAAGGGAGAGGAGATGGAGTGTGCCGTTTACAGATCAAACACTCAGGACAGGCTGCGACGTACTGGTGTGCGTGCAAACAAACTTTAACTGAGGGGAAGCAAATACGGCCGAACATGCATTTCTCAATATTGATTTAAAATATTGGCGCGCGCCTCTAAAAAGATGATTGCGCGAATGTCGAAATCAATAAATGCCTTGTAAGTTCATGTTTCATCTGTGCTGTTTTTAATGATCAAACTCATTTTAGGTTGAGGCCCAGATCGGATACCCAATTTTTAGGCCTTAAGATAAGAGGAAATATTAATCAAATAACAACATTGACAAGAAAAACTCCCTGTGAAACAATAAAACAACACATTTAGGCCTAACAGAATAAACATTTTAATTTAAATTACTAAATTATCAAACATTATATGATTATAAGATGAGAACAATAATGTGCAACACAACAATTTAAAGTATCTGTCATGGTGTTGTTAAAAATTTAATATTGAGCATATATATTAGTGTTTTATATTGTATCATTGAGGTACTATTATTAATATTTTGAATTAGTGTTCATTTTTTATATTTTCTGATTTCATTTTAATTTTAGTTAATGTTTTAGTATTTTTTTCATATGATATATAGTTTTTATTTCTTTTTATTTCAATTTAATTAGTCTAGTGAAACTAAATTAATATTCATAATGTTATAACTAAATGAAACTGAGAAAGGTTGCTTTGGCAACTGGCTGGAATAATGTAAGCTTGAAGTTTAAAGAGAATTTATTTTAATCGTTTTAGCATTAATTAATAATAATAACTCTGAGAACTATCATAGCGATATTACAAAAGAAAACATTAAGCAGACGTTAATGTTTCAATGTTAAAAAACACATCACACATTTAATATGCATTATTGTTCAAAAGTTTACACGAGTTAGAAAATATTTAAATATCACATGAATGCTGTTCTTTAGAATTTAGAAAAAGTAAAGTGTTTTCAACACTGATAATAATAAGAAATTGGCACATTTTAATGATTTTTTTGTTAATAACAGTTTAACTTTTGACACAGTGGATCAACACCAGATCTGGCCACACATTCTAGCAGCTCAAACCAGAGACTTGATGCATCACTCAGCTTGAGTGCACACAGATTGTGTTCAAGGTGTGCAGGCAGCAGTGTAGGTGTACATATGGATGGATGGATATAGTGAGACAGGCTGAGGTTAGAGACTCACGTCAGTGTATGTGTGTTTGTGTGTGTGTGTTAGTGCTGAAAGGGCAAAGTCACTCACAGACTTGCGTATGTTTACGCGAGGTTTAGGGACAGGTTTGGAGGGTTTGCTGTCGAAGCTCTCTGGCAGAGTGGACGACCCGTGGCCGCTCTTTCTGGCCTGGAGGGCTAACTGATACGCCACCTCAAACGCCTGGCCCAATGTCAGGATAATCTCATAGGCCAGATTCTACATGAAAACACACAGAGACGATCAGAGACGCTCTTTCAAAAATCAACTCACAATTCATACTCGTGGGGATCTACGCTGTTGCAAATCAGTTGAGAAAATGGTGGAAATGCCCTCAAGAGCTGAGTTCAATTTAGTGCTACTACATTTGGCAGCTAAATTTCCTAATTTCCACCTAATTTCAGAGCAGTCACACAGATATACAGGTGCTGGTCATATAATTAGAATATCATTCAAAATCATTGAAATCATTGAATTCCATTCAAAAAGTGAAACTTGTATATTATATTCATTCATTACACACAGACTGATATATTTCAAATGTTTATTTCTTTTAATTTTGATGATTATAACTGACAACTTAGGAAAATCCCAAATTCAGTATCTCAGAAAATTAGAATATTGTGAAAAGGTTCAATATTGAAGACACCTGGTGCCACACTCTAATCAGCTGATTAACTCAAAACACCTGCAAAGGCCTTTAAATGGCCTCTCAGTCTAGTTCTGTAGGCTACACAATCATGGGGAAGACTGCTGACTTGACGGTTGTCCAAAAGATGACCATTGACATCTTGCACAAGGAGGGCAAGACACAAAAGGTCATTGCAAAAGAGGCTGGCTGTTCACAGAGCTCTGTGTCCAAGCACATTAATAGAGAGGTGAAAGGAAAGGAAAAGATGTGGCAGAAAAAAAGTGTACAAGCAACAGGGATAACCGCACCCTGGAGAGGATTGTGAAACAAAACCCAAAAATGTGGGGGAGATTCACAAAGAGTGGACTGTAGCTGGAGTCAGTGCTTTAAGAACCACTACGCACAGACGTATGCAAGACATGGGTTTCAGCTGTCGCATTCCTTGTGTCAAGCCACTCTTGAACAACAGACAGCGTCTCACCTGGGCTAAAGACAAAAAGGACTGGACTGCTGCTGAGTGGTCCAAAGTTATGTTCTCTGATGAAAGTAAATTTTGCATTTCCTTTGGATATCAGGGTTCCAGAGTCTGGAGGAAGAGAGGAGAGGCACACAATCCTTGTTGCTTGTGGTCCAGTGTAAAGTTTCCACAGTCAGTGATGGTTTGGGGTGCCATGTCATCTGATGGTGTTGGCCCACTGTGTTTTCTGAGGTCCAAGGTCAACACAGCCGTATACTGTATACCAGGAAGTTTTAGAGCACCTCATGCTTCCTGCTGCTGACCAACTTTATGGAGATGCAGATTTCATTTTCCAACAGGACTTGGCACCTGCACACAGTGCCAAAGCTACCAGTACCTGGTTTAAGGACCATAGTATCCCTGTTTCTTAATTGGCCAGCAAACTCGCCTGACCTTAAACCCATAGAAAATCTATGGGTTTTTTGTGAAGAGGAAGATGCGATATGCCAGACCCAAGAATGCAGAAGAGCTGAAGGCCACTATCAGAGCAACAAGGGCTCTCATAACACCTGAGCAGTGCCACAGACTGATCGACTCCATGCCACGCTGCATTGCTGCAGCAATTCAGGCAAAAGGAGCCCCAACTAAGTATTGAGTGCTGTACATGCTCATACTTTTCAGTTGGCCAAGATTTCTAAAAATCCTTTCTTGTATTGGTCTTAAGTAATATTCTAATTTTCTGAGATACTGAATTTGGGATTTTCCTTAGTTGTCAGTTATAATCATCAAAATTAAAAGAAATAAAAAATTTGAAATATATCAGTCTGTGTGAAATGACATGAATATAATGTACCAAGTTTCACACTTTTGAATGGAATTAGTGAAATAAAATTAAATCAACTTTTTGATGATATTCTAATTATATGACCAGCACTCTGTATGTATATATATATATATATATATATATATATATACTATATATATATATATATATGTATAATCATTATACATTTAACTAATCATGATTACAACTAAAAAATAGGAGACTTTCATATTTTTGCCTATTTTGGCCTTTTGTCAAATTAATTTGATATTACTGATTAAACTGATACTAATCTTAAAGTAATAATCAAGTCTTCATTAATATTTGAATAATTTTATTTTTATTTATAAAATGTAATATTCCTCTGACATTTTTTGCAACACTTGCAACTGTGCTTTTGTCTCATTTTTATTTCTGCTTCATCAGGAAGTTCATAAGTGCATTTAGTTACGACGTGTTACTAACCACATCAAAAGCTGTAAACACGTGGCAGTAATGATGGCTGGATTTCAGGTCCTTGGTGATGTACGCAAATGTGGACAGATCTTCAGGGTCCTGCGCGGCACACGAGATATTCCTGATCTCATGCTCGGCTATAATGTTCTAAACATACGAGCGAAAGAAGATCAGCTTTTAGTCATCAATAATATTTTTCTTTTCTACTTTTCTAACAGACTGTCAATATAATGTGATTTGTATAAAAAAGCCAACTGGAAAAATTGTAATAAAACACAATAAAGTGACTTATAATAGCTCATCTTGTAATATCGATTCAATGTTTTCTCATCACTGAATTACCTAATGTCCTTTAATGGCATGCAGTTCATTCCGATTTCTTAATTCAGCTGCATTTTTATTGACTGACAGGCCTAATTTCAATCTTATTAAGGGAAATAAATGTTACTTTTACAATCCAAGTATAAATTATAAACGAGTACCTTGTTTGTGGCATCAATGAACTTGACGCCCTTATAGGAGACAGACAGTACTATGGTGGGAATCTTCTTCATCTGTTCTGTAGACTTCTTACAGAGAGGATGAGAGGAGGAGAGATCAGCAGACAGTCTTACAGTCTCCAACATTAACATTAATGAGGCCCCATCACACACTGACTGAGATCTGCTTAATACAAACTCAAACACACACTAAATTATTTACACGTAATGTCATTCAGTCCACTGCAATAACCCAGATAGTGTGCCATCTCATCAGACAAACAAAAAGGGGCAAAATAACATTGTGCGCTGTTCAAAACGTGGCCTTATTGGGTTTAAAAGTTACTGATGTGATATACCACATATAAAGATGCTAATACAAGGTGGTTTCAGTCTGGTGTTTTTATTGGCCGGCCAATGGGAGACAATCTGTCAAAACCAGCAAACCAGGCTGGAAGACCACCTCAGGCTGCAGGGGCATAAATCACATGATGATGAACTGCAGAGAATCAGAATTCATTTTCATATCTTCCTATGCTGTCATATCAGTTGTCAGAGTGGAATATATATTCATCTGGACCTCATTTCCCCCCTCGCTCTCTCTCTGTCAGCGGTTTCCTGTGCATCGGCGGGTCTCTGCTGTTCCGTACCTGTCAAAATATTCTGCATAAAAAAAGAGCGCGAGACGGAGGACCTAAATTTACACCCTCTGAATGTATTAATGTGTTTGTGGAGAAGCAAGGGGCGGCAGGTCTCAAGTTCTCTGGGTTTCATCAGAAAGGAGAGAGATGGAGAACAGATGGTGTTTTACATGCATACAAAAACAGAGCGGCCGAACTGTCCTGCCGTGTTGAATAATCTCACGAGAATGGGACGGCCGGGGGGCACTGAAGTAAGAGGAGGTGTACTTTGAGGTAAAGCGAGGTCACTGCATTCATATGCTGTGGGAAGTAGGTTATTTATGAGACTGTGAGAAGAGTCGTAATTGGCCTTAATATTATTTCTCTTCACATTGCCTTGCGTGCGTGTTAATCTCTAGTACACCGTGTTCTCACGTAGTCCTTTAAGAACAGAGAAATTTCCTGTTTTGTCAATGACTGTGTGTCATAGTGACCTGAGGGCAGCGGGAGCATGACTAGACAGATCGTTTAGTGGTTGCCATGGCGACACAACTCTTACCCTCATTTTTGCGCAGGCATCATGCGTGGACTCTGTACCGCGCAACTCCTTCACCAATATAGAGCCCAGATACTGCAGAACAAACACACACAATCAGAAACTGAGAAACACATTCATTTTTATTTAAAAAAAGTAACATTTATATATATATATATATATATATATATATATTATATATAATATATGTGTGTGTTGTGTGTGTGTGTGTGTGTGTGTGTGTGTATTATTTTAATAGTATTAATAATATTGGAAATTTGACATACTATTATGTATATATTATTATTATCATTTTAATTATTTTAATATTTTATTATAAAAATAAAATCTTATTCATTTATAAACTAGATATTTTTATACTATTATATACATTTTTATTACTATTTTAAATTATATTTAATGTGTAAAATAACTATACATTTATATATATTTTTTAATTAGTTTTCACAAAAGCTAGTTTATAAATTATATATTTTAACTATTTAGTTTTACACAAGCTTTTACATGTAAAACAGAATCATGATTTCCAGGGGTTTCTTTCCCAATGGTAGGTGTGCACAGATTGTCCATCACTGTGAGTACAACTGTCAGCTAAATCAATAACTGAATGGAAATGCAGTTGTGTACAATGAAGTGTGTAGGAAGAGATTGGTCGGAAAGAGCTTAGTTAGTGCTGTGATCTGATGAAGTGTTACGCTGCACTGCTGGGTATCGGACAAGGACAACCTTGAGAGCCAGCGGGCTGTGTTTCACATGAAAGCAATCTGGCATCTACCATCAGGACGCGTGACAGTGTTTTGTAAAACCCAGACAGGCCATGCTACGGTCACATTTTCAATCATTAAATAACCTGCATCTTATTTCCAAATCCACTCTAGACCATGTATCACACCTACAGGTACGAGATCCTCAATTACTTTTGTATTTGTAGTTTAATTTAAAGGGATACTCCACCCCAAAATGAAAATTTTGTCATTAATCACTTACCTCCATGTTGTTCCAAACCTGTAAAAGCTTCGTCTGTCTTCTAAACACAATTTAAGATATTTGGGATGAAAACCGGGAGGCTTGAGACTGTCCCATAGAAGTTGCCAAGTAAATAACAGTGCAGGTCCAGAAAAGGTATGAAAGTCGTCGTCAGAATACTCCATCTGCCATAAGACGTGCAATCTGGGTTATATGAAGCGACGGGAACACTTTTTATAAGCGAAGAAAACAAAAATAACGACTTTATTCAACAATTCCTTTGTCAGCAGTCTCCTTTGTGTCTCTCCATATTACCGTATGCTGTGTCTGCTCGTCTGTGTCAGCCGTGCCACAAGGATGCGCTGTTTCTACATGTATTTAGCTTTGATTTGAAATAAAACAGTGCATCCTTCCTTCTTGCATGAAACATAAAAAAAAACATATATATATAGAGACACAGAGGAGACTGTTGAAAAAGGAATTATTGAATAACGTCGTTATTTTTGTTTTCTTCGCTTACAAAAAACAAAAACTGCACCCATCCCTTCATATAACCCAGATTGCACGTCTGATGGCAGATGGAGTATTCTGATGACGACTTTCATACCTTTTTATTGACCTTGACACTGTTATTTATTTGGCAGTCTATGGGACAGTCTCAAGCCTCCCGATTTTCATCCAAAATATCTTGAAGACGAACAGAGCTTTTACGGGTTTGGAATTACATGGGGATAAATGATTAATGACAAAACTTTAATTTTGGTGTGGAGTATCCCTTTAAGCATACAATTTTTTAATCTGTAATTCTTAATTATTTATTACATTTATTTAAAAAAAATATTTATATTTATCATTTTAATTTTTTTATTCCATTTCATTTTATTGTAATGTTTCATTTCATTTTTATTTTTAATTATATTTATTTAGATTTCATATGTTTTAGCATTTGATAAAACAATAGCAGTTTTAAATAAAAGAATAATAATTGTGGTGTTCATGTTTGACAGGGAAGCATCTCATTACTGACTTAAAGCACCATGAGAGTCAGGAACATCATTGTTTAAGTGTAATATCAATTAATTTTGCTACATATTTTACTTCTAGTGGAATAAGCATTGATCCACAGATCGGTCCGTTCCTTCACAGCTCCACACTGGGAATAAACTCTTGACCTTTGGCCTCTGCGGGTCAGTCACACTTACACGCATGGATTCTGTTCATAAACTCCATCAGTGTTTTTGGCACAGGAGAATAAGCCAATCAAATTTACACGGCTGTTGCTAGGAAACAGAGTGGGTTTATGTAAGCTAATACTAGAAATGCTCGGGCCCAGAGAGAACTGAAAAAGCTGTATTGATTGAAGGTTAAAACACCATTATTCACCACTGAATAACTAAAGGACTCACAGATAGCTTTCACGTTCGCTTTTCTCTTTTGCTATCTGATGGCTAACAGGAGCTCGCCAAGGCCAAATCCACATCTATATTCTTCGTACGCTCGCATTTAAAGTGTTTTTTTGGTTCCTTTAGTATTTTGTTTTTTTTTTTTTATCTGAGAAACATTCATCATTCATCACTTTTAACACCCACACTTACATATGCTTCATAGTCACATGACTGGAATATAAGCTTCTCTGGATGGTGCTGCCAGTACTGCACCGGCGTAGATGACGTCGCCTCGTTCGTATGGAAAGGCCGTAATGTGATTGGCTCGCACCATTCCCCTTGCTGAAAAGGAGGGTAATGGAAAAACAAAGTAATTAAATCAAGGTCCAGTGTTTAGGTTACAATCACAAAAACTGATGGTATTTTTTTTTTTTACTTTATGTATTTTTTAAATTCTTTATCACTTAATCAAGTACATCTACGATTATCATAGGGTACGTATACACAACACCGTTTTGAACTAAAAGGGAAAGCTTTTAATGCTTTATGGTCATTCATTTACACGACAGTGCTGTTTTGGGGGCCTGAAGATGCAAACTTCAGAAAACGAGTTTCAAAATGCATGTTTTCTGTTATCTTCTCTGTATACAACTACAAAAAATGTGAATTTGTGAAAATGTGGCGTCACACGCATACATTTTATGTGTTCAATCTATACTTTACAAAGTGACACTGTCATCTACTGGCCTGACATGCATAATACAGCATTTTTAGTCATTTTAGCGAATCTGTGTAAAAGGGAATCATTTTGACAATGTTGTCATCTGTATTGCGTAACTTGGGGAAAATTTTGCATATGCACCGATATGAAAATTCTGGGCTGAAATCGAAAATTCTGGATGCACTTGGCTGAAAACGGCCAATAATTTAATTAAATAATATCAAATAATTTTGTAAGACTTTTTTAAAATTAACTAATTTTTAATTATACTGGATTTAAAAAATAACCAATGAAAGCCAATAAAATAACTTAGCAGAATGCACATTCAATATATAGTTGAATAAATGTACAGTATAGTTTTCTAGCTTTTTTTGATAGTTTCCTGATTTTTTTTTTAAATTGATAATAGATTTTCAGACTACATTTTACAAGGTTTTTCTGTTTTTCAAATTCAAAATATGATATTTAATTCAATGTTACTTGCTGCTTCTTTTTGTGAAATTTACTAGCAATTTCTGAGTGAAAATTGTTTCTTCAAGTTTTTTCAGTGTAGTTGCTAAGCAGCTCAATTCAGCTCTTTGTATTCGGTCTAAAGCCTTTTTCTCCCTCTTTCTCTCTTAGTCTCTCTCTCTCCCTCTGTGAGGATATATGGAGCCGCAGGGCAGGAAAAACTGATACAGTGTTAAAGAGGAAGAGGACGTAAGGGTTTTTGTAACCTTCTGTTATTACGTTTGGTGCAATAACTCATTCAATTCACAATCACTGCAAAACACACAGGCGCACACATCACTGATAAGCTCACAATGAGAGATGACAGCCACGACACATTCACAATCTTCAATGCACACACGCTTTAACACGCCACAACACTGATTTATTGAGATGCTATCCAGACATAAAGGTGCATGAAGCACAATTGATCACACCAAAACAGGAGGACAGAGGAGAGTAGTGCACTAATGCAAGTGCACTAACTCACCATACTGACTTGTGCCATCTGTCTCTCTAGTTTGGAGCGCGGCACGTCCTCGAAGTAGTTGTCGTTGCGTCTGCGTCTGGCGTCGGCCTGCATGATGAGATGCTGGACGTCCAGGGAGCCGGCGTTGGGGTAGGCCTGAGTCAGAGACGGGGACAGCTGAGGTGGAGTGTGGTTCCCGGTGGGCTCCTGCGGAAAAGGTTTTGGCTGGTTAGTAGAGCAACTGCCTTTGAGATGAATGGGAATGATTTCTCGAGGGACTTTCTTATAGGAGGTCTAGCTGTGTGCCTGTTTTTGCTTTGTGTTTGAATTAGTCATATGGCCCACTGTTTCTACATCAGACTGTCCTCGTCCTTTGATTAAGAAGGAATATAAGCTGTGGATTTTTGATGCTCTGGACTGGCTTTTGCATCGATTGGGCTCCTGGAAAAGAGGCTAAGGAGGCCTTGCAGTTTGAGAGCAGCTGTCTGATCCAGCCTGGAAGATCAAGTTTAATCCCTGGAGCGGCTCAGGGCATAAGACTGCCATCGGATAAGAAAGAACACACAAAGAAACAGACATCTACTATCTTAAAAAAATTCATCTCTCCAACAAAAACAACAATAAAACAACAAAAAAAAACATAAAATACAAATACAGCATAATGGATGACATTTAGGATGAACATTACATTTATCGTTACTAGGTGAGTAAAAAGATAACAGACAGTGCGAAGGGAGATTTTGTTGGAGAAAGAGGAGGATTTGTACTCACCCTTAGGGAGATGGCCCGTGGTGGTTTCTGTGGAGGGTCTTCGTGCAGTCGATCTCCAAGTGAAGCGAGTATTCTTTTCCTGTGGCCAATCAAATTAATCTTAAGAACCTGACAGAGAGAAAGAGACAAGAAAAATGAGTGTCCTCTGCAATTTGGGGCAAATTTACTAAACAGATTTGTCACTTTTGTGCAGAGTATTACAGCGCAAAAATCTCATCATCTCACCACCAAGTTTCACAGCAATACTAAATCAAAATAAACTTGCTTGTTAATGACACTTCCTGGTTTTATTTCATCTGTGGATGGTATTCACATAAAAAGCTTTAATAAAATGTAAAGAAAGCAATAAAAAAATGCTAAAAAATTAATAAAATGCTTTTAATAAATATTGTGTTCCCAGCACATAATAATAATAGTAGTAGAAATAATAACAATAATAATAATAATAATAACAATGAAAATAATAATAATTAAAGATGTAAAATAAAATACAATGAATAAATTAATGTTTTTATAAACTTCTATAAAATTGTAATCCTGTGATGAAGAAGAAAGAAAGAAAGAAAGAAAATGCGTCAATACATGTTTTAATCAATTTTCATAAAAATGTAACTTGCTTCAGCATTTTTTGGATCATTACATTGGAAAATGCGAACTCTCATTTGGTTTGCAATGAATTTTGCTGACTTTAACCATGTACTCTGCCATATTTCAATTTAATTTTAATTTGCTCACTGCAAATATGGCTTCTTTCCATAATTCCTTCAGTGAATCGGGTGCTTAAACCACACAGACATCATGTGCAAATAAATCATGCTGCCGTTTTATCTTTTATTTGTCTGTTCTATGCAACTTAACATTTTTCACCAAAAGAACCCCGGTCAATCTGATGAAAACGGAAAGAGACCACAAACACAAAAAGATCAATAATGTCTATAAGCCTAAAGAGAACCCGGGGTAAATCTGATGGGAACGGACGGAAAAAAGAGACACAACACAAAAAGATCATATAATGTCTATAGGACTCCTTTTTTTTATTCTTCCGCATTTCTATGCTTTCTCTCTCTCTCTCTCTCTCTCTCACTCTCTCTCTCTCTCTCTTCTTCCTCTCTCCTCTCTCTTCTCTCTCCTCTCTCTCTCTCTCTCTCTCTCCTCTCTTCTCTCCTCTCTCTCTCTCTCTCTCTCTCTCTCTCTCTCTCTCTCTCTCACACACACACACAAACATACTGTATCTTAATTAATGAGCATACATAAACACTGTTCTGTCACTCATTTGAGCCATTACTGTAAACCAGGTTGCACAGAGGCATCAAATGCATGTTAAAAAGCTGCTTTAGTCACAACACACATGGTAGCTTCTCATTGGCTGCATCATTCCTGTCCCTATAGCAACAATCTTCTCTAGCTTCATTTATAATGATCGCCACTATTTTATACCGGAAAATCAAATCATTGGGAGGCTATTTCCTTTCAGCACAAATCATGGTTTTCAATTACGGCATAGTGTCCGGAACTGACAGTCCAGTGCTGAGATTATGACCTGCAGATAAAGGAGCAGGACTCTTTCATGACCTTCCCAGTTTATGACTGCTGAATGAGGATTTCCAACAATAATTTTGACACTAATCTCCCCATATATTGGTAAATTAATGGTCGGAATTAATTCAGACTAATTTGTGTTTTGAATGATTCATGGGGTGGGGGTGGGGGGTGGCATTTATTTAGCCAATTAAATATTTTAGAGCAGATGATATATTATTATTATTATAGCTTGTAATTTTTTTTGACATTTTCTTAAAAAAATATTATACTTAACTTTCCAGACCTAAGTAAGACCATTTTAAATGTTTACTGATTGGTATGGAGACACTGTTATAAAAAAAAAAAAGTAGTCAAGCAAATTCTTTTTTTATTCCTGTGTGAAGGTGTGTGAAAGAACAATATGCATATTTAAATTCTGTTAGTTTCACACAGTTACCAACTGTGAGCACCTACAACCAAAACCATACCTCAAAAAAACAAATTCAAAATCAAAAACAAAAACAAAAAAATAAAATAAAAAAAAAAAAAAAAAAGAAAACAAATGTTTGCAGGTTAAACAGTTGTTCATACTAGCTAAAATGCTTCCATCTTCATGGGCAGTACTACTTACAGGAGCCACACATTTTACTGCTTTGAGTTAATGATCCCCTGTGTTTCTCTTTAAAGCGTCTCGTGTCTAAAATCGATTTGTGTAAGGAGGTTTAGGATTGTGTGCACCAGAGGCTCATTAACCCTGTTTAAACCCTCTGGAGATGCCACAAACAAGCCAGTCGGAAGCAGCCAGCAGCCGCTCTCCCTCAGGCCCACGCTGGCCAGATTACAGGTGGTTAGGGCAACAGAGACTGGAACTGGACGGAAAACCCTTCAGGACTACAGCAAGATGTGTGCTCGCTGAAATTAGACAGTCTGCTTGAGATAATTTGCCAGTTTGGGAGTTTAAACCACACAAAATGTGATTTCAACGTGCCTGGAGGTTTCACATTAGAAATGAAGTACACAAACACACAGCTATGCTTGTCTGAAGTAGTCAGACTTGCGTTTTTGACTATGGACATTAAGTCTGGTCCACTTTGTAGGTTATTCTGGCCAAGGCTATTCCTGCTCAGTTCTTAGTAGGGTTGGCCGATATACAGTAAAAATCTAAAAGTTATATTTTATATCTACATCTATATCTATCTATAGCTATATAAATGTATATTTAAAGTATGTAAAATCTATCTATATCTAAAATATCAAAATCTCAAATTTTTTAGAATTTATTAAAAAATGTCAAAAATATATTGAACACACATAAAGTATTCATATGTATTTAGTCTGAAATACTAAAAAAACTAACAAAAAAACAATACAGTCAGTACAATATTGGTTATCTGTGAATATGTGAGTTTTATTTGATTTTTTGCATTGACAGATAGCCTACTATATATTTAACTGTGACTGCTCATTTCCTCTTTTTATATTTAGACTACCTTTCCATTTAACACTCAAAGTCAACACTAATAATTTAATTAAAAAATGTTATTTAATAAAAAAAAAAAATTTAATAAAAACTTACTAATACTGTTAAATGTAATCTCAAAATGAATATCCATTTTTCATACTGTATATTATAATATTTATTTGATTTTTATTTATTTAAAAATGCAATTTAATTTTAATAACAGCCATAACATGTAAATAATTATTTAAAAATGATTTAAATAATGATGTAGCAGAGTTTACAAAAGTTTGTACAGACCTTTGACTGCATGAACCTTGCCAGTATTTTGACTTTTTTGGATACAGCCCTTGTAAAGACTAAGTAAAGCCAGCCAATCAGATTGAGGCAAACTTAAGAATGCTCACGCTGTTCTTGCAGCCAGCATGCATCAATAGGTCTTTAAATCTGAATACAGATATGCAGAAGTTAATATGAGCTATTTATATTCCCGCTTGAATGCCATTGCAGCAGGAAACGGACAAACAAAAGGAGAGAAAACAGGATGAAATGAACAAAGAGAGGATGCTGAGTGTGTAAGGTTCAGCACTGCCGTACTGCATGATGGTAAAAAGCAGAGGAGATTGAATTTAATTTAAATGCAAATGTGTAGAGCAGGCTGCAGTGGAGATGCAACGTGCCATGGAGAAATACTGTACAGACCGGACGACAGCGCAAACTGCTCTATCACACGAGCGGCGCTCAGATGATATGCATAAGCCTCGTATTACACATGCAGCAGGGGTGATAAAGAGAAGCAGCCATGTGTTTTAATCACTGTGACTCGCGAACATAACTGCACCGCCGGGTACAGTATGCTGACTGCAGTGTAAGATCACCAGAGCTGCATCCTAATTTACATTCTAACTGTACTGTATGTAAAATTAGGATTCATAGTGCACTAAAAATAGTAAAGGCAAAGGTGCCTGGATGGTATTTCTGGTAGATTTTCAGGCATCTGGGAAATATTTAAGCTAATATTGACTAAAAGCTCATTGAAAAAGACTTTGCGATGGTTCTCTTTCAGCTTTTCCAATAAC
Organism: Cyprinus carpio; assembly: GCF_018340385.1. Classification (NCBI taxonomy): domain Eukaryota; kingdom Metazoa; phylum Chordata; class Actinopteri; order Cypriniformes; family Cyprinidae; genus Cyprinus; species Cyprinus carpio. Next base: position 13,644,175 of record NC_056600.1, read on the forward strand.
AGTTCTTTTTCGGTAACACTAACAGTGTATGAACCTAAAAATAAAGATGAGCAAATAAAAAACCTGAGCAAAATGAATCGTTCTAACTGTTCATCAAACCACTCTTGCACAAACTGCTGCATTCAATTCAATTCAATTCAGTTTAAGCAAATTTGTTAACTTTATATTATATGTTTGAGGCCTAGTGATTACAAAGGTAAGAGATGCTAGATGCTAATGCTACATTCAAATGCAAACGGTACACTACAAAAAGGTAGGTGGTATAAATTTGTGTTAGCAAAATATTAAAAAAATATTTTTGAATGAATTGAAATAAAACTAAAATTAAATCAAATATAAATACATAAAAATTGTAAAAGTTGAACTACTAAATTTATTTTTATTTTTTACTAAAAACTATGAATAAATAAATAAAAATAATTATTAAAGCACTTTACATAATTACTAAATCCAAAACTAAAATTACAATTAAAACTTTGTAATATAAAAGTTGTAATATGTTCTTTTAGTCTACGATTTGCCTACAAATAAAATACTAGGGGCCAGATTTACTAAACAGGGCAAATTAGCGTGAAAGCACAATTCCAAAACAGCGCCGATGGGTGTGGAAATGTCTGTGGATGATTTACTGACAATGCGCAAATTCAAGTACACAGACGCAACATCTCATTTATATATCGACCAACGCAATATACCAAGCGCAGCGGAAATTAGTGTAGTTGCAAATAATCAGAGCCGATGCTCGTCAGGTGATTATAGTTTAAGACACGATTTTTTAGGGCGATAAATAATGGCGCAAACACCAGTAATTTGACAAGCGCAAATATTAGTAAACCGTGTAGCGTGATTCATATTAATACTCTCCTCCCATAAATTTTATGTCTGAAAGGGACATTCTTACAAATGAATATTCAATAAGGTCAGGTGCAAAAATAACTGTGTACACGCCTTTCTCAGTGCTAATTCTTCACTGTGCATCCTTAGTAAATCCTGACAGTACTATTTTAATGCCAAAAGATAGTTTGCGCTGGCACAAGCTGTTAGTAAATCTGGCCCTATGAATAAAAACTGCAATTCTACTGTGAAAGACAGTCTAAAGGGCAAAGAATGAAAGCTGTTAGTTTGTAAACTCTGATTGAGAAACACCCAACTGCATTAGAGGACAATAAAGTGCAACTGCAGTTATCTGACAGCACGCTGCCGACCTTTCAAATCCAAAATCTTAATTTGCGACAAATTAATGCAGTTGGTTAGGCCTATTTGACACCTAATCAGGCAGATCCTCATTGTGCATTCACTGGACAAAGAAAATCACAGAGTGTGGGAAAGATTTGGGCGCTCTGTAAAAAGAGAACAGCACAAACCAGAGACCATTGACATTTTTACACAATAATTGAAGTGCTGTTAAAAACATTCAGCCGTTTCATGCGTAATGGAGTCTCGTGAAGTCTCTTCTTTTCTGTGGGTATAATTGCTGCAGTGCTGGAAAATGACAGTTAATCCCATTAGATTTGAGAAAGTGAGCAGGAAGCAGGTCTGAAGAGGGATTAACCTCAGCGGACCAGTGGCAGGAATGCAATCTCCACACCAGCCGCACACAAACTGTTGACATGGAGGTACTTTAAGGGACTGATGCACACACACACACACACACATTTTTTTTCTAAAGCAGTTTAATATGCAGAGACAACTATACATTCAGTGGTTAATTCTCCTAAAACATTTCTCACTTCCCCAGATAGCTCGACACCGCAACTTTGCAGTTTTATTAGCATGCATATTACGAGCATACTGGCTGTTTATTAGTAATTACAAAGCACATATAAATGCCTTACTCTATATGATCACATTTTAAATCCCTTAATCCAACTCCAACTTAACAACCAACTTACTAACTATTAATAATCAGCTAATTATGAGTTTATTGAGGGCAAACTCTTTAATAGTAAATACGTGTTCCCTATTCTAAAGTGTGATGGTCTTTATTAATATTTAGAAATTTATTTCATTTTTATATTTTTATTTAGCTTTATTTTATTTTATTTTATTTCAGCTTTAATCATTTTAGTACTTTGATTTCAGTTAGTTGACAAAGTAATATTTCTTTTAAAGTTAAGTTTTATTTCAGTTTTATTTCAAATAACAAAAACGGATTTTTAAAAGTGAGCAAAAACTTAAATAAGCCAAAGAGACCAACCTGGCGAAAAACACATTTTAAAAAGGCCTAATTGGTTTGCTGATCTGAACTAGTTTTGCCAGTCTGGTCTGAGAGCTGGTTTTACAGGGGTTATGGACACCTATTCATTTGTGAACTGGTATATTTGTAGCAATTGCCAACAATACATTGTATGGGTCAAAATTAGACATTTTTCTTTTATGCCTATAATCTTTAGGATATTAAGTAAAGATCATATTCCTTGAAGATATTTGGTAAATGTCCAACTGTAAATATTTCAAAATGGAACCTTTTATTAGTAATATGCATTGCTAAGAACTTCATTTGGACAACTTTAAAGGAGATTTTCTTGAAGTTTTTTTTTTTTTTTTTTTTTTTTTTTTTTTTTGCACCCTCAGATTCCAGATTTTCAAATAGTTGTATCTCAGCCAAATTTTGTCTTATCCTAACAAACCATACCATTATTACTAATTTTGTGGTCCAGGGTTACATATTTAAGGCCAAAAGACCAGCTGGCCACCCAAATAAACCCACTAAACACCAGTTTGGCCAGACTGAGAAATCATTAAAACAATTAAACCAAACTAGCTAAGACCTACGAATATGCCTAGGCTGGTTTAAACCAGACTTTTTCAAGCAAGGTAATAATAATGAATACCAAATAAATAACAAAACCCTTTCTGAAATACTGCAAATTGTTAAAGCAATTTAATGTTGGTTGACATGAATACCCAAAATCCCAGTTAATATTGGTTGTGGCTTTTTTTTTTGCTTTATTTTCCTTTATAATGTCCACTTTTCACAATCTGCAATCCAATCAAGTCCCGTCTTAAATTTTTAGCCTTTTGACCATCCCAATTCACTCAGAAATACATCATCTGAGTAATATGGGCTTCGAATGCCGTCTGGAGACTGTAAAACGAAAGGTTAAAACTCCATACGTAAAATGTCTTCACAAAGCTCAAGCTCTTCTTTAAAGGTCAGTTCAGGCCAGAGCAATACTTCTCAGCCACATAACTCTCTATGATCTCATGCTTGAGGCACCAGCAGACATAAGCAATAGAGCTCAGAATGAGCTGTGGTATGGATGAGCAGTTCCTCCTAATTGAGGGAGCTGAGGCGCAGAGGCCTGTCTGATGGGGAGGATGTGAATACAGTACTGTTTGTGCTTACAGCAGCATTCGTGCATTGGATTTTAATGACCGGGGAAACACAGTCCTTCTTTTATTCACCCGCACACTCTGTTTTCCCCTCTTTTTACCTCCATCCCACAATGCAACACTCTATGTCCTAGGAAATATTTAGCTAGTAACCAAGCTCACCATCTGACAATTGGTATATTTTCCCTGTTTTTAGTTTTAATATTTTAGTGTCCATGCTTTAAAGAGAATAAATTAACAGCTAACATTCTCAAAATCAAGTTCATTCAATTACTAACTAGTTTATTTTTTCCTATTTTTTTGCTTGTAGTTTAAATATTTTTAGCATCACTACTTTAAACATAAAATCTTTTTCGTAAAATGCTAAATACCATGTGGCGTGTCTGCCTTGCTACAGCGGACGGAATGTAGAGAGCCAATCACCGCAGACATAACAGGTTTTTACTGCCAGGATTACTAGCCAACACAACCCACACAGTGAATGTAATGAGGTCTAGTATACGTGCGTGTACAATGTGTCCACAAATCTTCCTGATCTCCTGCGTTCTGGGGCTACTTTATCGGTCTACACGGATTTGCTTGGAACAGCACTAATTTGTTCATTTTTCATTACTCGTATTGGCGGTTTTCAGGTCGGTGAGAGACATCGCTCCTAATGCTGCATGCTGCCTCATTCAAAAACAACAAACATCAACATCAAAACCAAAACACACTCAACACGTACAAATTAAAAAAAAAAAAAGTCCAAAATCCACAATTGCAACTCCAGCTCGCCGTTATCCATCTCAGATCCATTTATAACCAGCGCCTCCCAACCAGGGGACAACTGGAAATGAACCAGAGCCTGCCAGTTACCTAGCAACTATGGAGCGAGTGCTGGTGCTATGTGTAAAAATCCAGCAGGCCTCTGAGGCAAGGTAAAGCAGGATATACAGCAGCGTGCTGGACCAATGCTGTGAGGTTTGACTGTGAGTGAGGATGTGATGAGCCAATGAGGGATGTGTCACATTTCTGCCTTTACCAATGATAATAAGGGAATGCAGCGGCATGAATCCAGCTCTATGTGGGGATCAGAAGGAATCAAGAGAAAAAGTCAGCCTCCAATACAAAGACAAGGAGAAAAAAAAAGACGTCATGACAGTTTCTCTCATTTCTCTCTCACTTTCTACACGCGTTCTCACACACTCCTACTCATTCTTGCACACAAACCCACAGACATGCCAGACCAAGAATGAAACTGTGGAACATGCAGTATGGAACATTTAGTGAGAACAATGTGATTTGACTAAACAGTAAAATTGTGCAAAATTACATACTGTCAAAATTGATTAGTCGGTGGGTTGCGTGAAAAAATTAGTCGACTTATCAACCGTTAGGAAACAAACAGGCTGACTCGATCACATACACTTCTTATATAAGATGCAATCTTGCTTTAAAAGCAATTATAGATATTACAAATTACAAACTATAGATATATATTATGTATACATTTATGTTATATGCTCGCTACCTTTCAAAAGTTCGTAATCAGACAAACTGCATTTACTTGCAGTTTATGATTTTCTAATTTATTATTGAAAATTTAATTTTCAATTTTCAATTGAAAATGTAATTCCTATGATGCAAAGCTGAATTTTCAGCATCATTACTCCAGTCTTCAGTGTCACACCAACAAACATAAATTAATATAATATGCTGATTTGCTGCTCATTTCTTATTATTTTCAATGTTGAAAACAGTTGTGCTGCTTAATATTTCTGTGGAGACGTGATATATTTATCTCAGGATTCTTTGATGAATAGACAGCTCACAAGAACAGGATTTTTTTTTAAAGAAATCTTTTGCAACATTATACATTATTTATAGCTCCTTTTGATCAATTTAAGGTATCCTTACAGAATAAAACTTAAAAAATTTTTGAAAAAAAAAAGTAAGCTTGGACAACCATCATGAAATAGGCCATTAAACTTTCCACTTTACATATATATGAATAAGGAATACAATTCCTTAATCCAATATATTTCAAATCAGTAAAGCATGCATGTGACGCATAGTACATCAAATCCATTCCAGTGTAATCTCATAAAGTGATCATATAAAATAGTCTAACTCAGCGCTCGCCGCTGTCAACAGTGACATAAGGACCCACAGCAGGCAGATCAACAGCATTAGACCGGCAGCCCTGTCACATCCCGCACAGCACCAGGCCGCTGATTGGCCCCCCCTGATTAAAATACAAGAAAAACAAGGCAAAAAGAAAAACATCACCTAGCACAGCACCAGGCCGCTGATTGGATCCAAGCTTCAAAACACCACAGGATAAAACAGCAGAGGGCCCGGAAGTGTCCTCGCATGACGCCTGCACCCTACACGGAACGATAGATCTTGCTTTTATGCAAGTGAAAAGTCTTAACTGCTCAAAGTCTTATGCTGGAGTGGCTCGAAAATGCCAATGTCTGTGACAGTTAACAGAATAATACAAGTTAGACATGAGACATGACTACTGTACCCTGATAATGTGGTGTAAAATCACTAGCTAAGACGACAGGAGGAGATCTACGCTCAACTGACTGATGTCAGGTCTGATATGACTGTAATGTTGAAGGATCTGATCTGTGCAGACGCTGCAGTCAAGGGCTGCATGTGTAAAACAGCATAAAACCTCTTCCTTCAAAACCAATATGAAGCAGAATTTGAAATCTATTTTAGTTGCGCAACACGGGATGTTTCCGACTGACTTAAAATTCTCTTTGTTCACCAACACAATTAAAAATGAATCAATTAATCAAGATTTAATCAGCTGCACAGAAACATCAACACTAAACACTCCAACCAAAACTCCAAGGACAACTTGGACTTTCCAAAGTACTTGTTTTTAGGAAGTAGCTTGGAGTTTGGTCTATTTATTTTAAGAAGGACTTTGCGTTCCTCCTTATAAACTGCAGATTTGATGCTTCAAACTTAATAAACATCAGTGCAATGCTGTAAGAAAGCAAAATAACTTGCTCTCTGGCTGGACTGCGCAACCATAGCTGAATAATTGATCAAAAGATAAATGCAATATAGGTTGCTGCGAGAACACACACAAAAAATAGAATATAAACTCTGTACTTGACACTGGAAGTGAAACTGTAAAGACACCACAGCTAATTCACAGCTAATCAGAACATTTTTGATATTTCACGTAGTTACATAAAGCAAAATTCTTCACCACTGAGATTTCACAACACTTTTCGGTGCATATAAAAAGCATTAAATGAACTTTTTTCTCCTTATTTTGACTTTGACTTCACAGCACTGGATGCTAGCTAGTGAAGGGTTCGGTACTTAGCCAATTAGCTTAGATTAGGATGTCATAACGTGTAATTTATCTGCAGCTCAGGTGATTGGCTCAAAAGTCACAAACTCCAGTCTATGAGCTGGTAATACAGATCTGGTTGTAACTTGGTTTATATTCACCTATCAGTTGTAGTTGGTGTAAAATTAACCAATTAAACTATTCTCAAATTTATCTGAATCTATAAGTGTGCATTTTCAGGCCACAGCGCAGTGCTGTACCCTCAGACTCATTATTGCTATTTGTTGTAAGGTGTGTGAAACTAGAGCATCAGCAAACAACTTCTTTCTTTATTCCACTTACGGGAAAACCATCAGGTACTGTAGTGAACTACATAAAAGCCCCACCCCGGTAAAAACCGCCCTCAAAAAAATCCCAAATATCTATCCTCCGGCAAAGTTAAAAAGGAAGAAAAGCTCTGTGAGAACATTTTGGCGCATCCTCTGAGACTTCAAAGCTTATTGGCAGCTTTATTTGTGTTATGAGAAAGCTTACACCTCATGCCCCATCCACATGTGGACGGCGTAGCTGTGAGATTGCGTCTAATACACCAGGGCTGATCCATAACACAGTGGGTCCCACTTTCATTATGCAACGCCGCCTCACTGCTGCTCCCTTATGATCCTCCGTAACTCTTTTACTGCTGACTGCAGAACTGAGCTAATGCAGCCTAATGGAGACTGCCTTCCTCTTCATCCCAAGGCATAGTCATCCTCACCGCTGTGCCATCTACAGATTACCTGAGCCGTGAGGTTAACACTTCGGCTTTAGAAAGTCCTACAGGCAAGCATACATGTGAACACAACGACGAGAAATGTATGATGCATTATAGGGTAAAAATTATATGAATGCATCACAGAAAGTGTATATAAGTTCTATAAAGTAACCATTAATGTTGTTCATAATTTTTTAGGCATGCGCTATATGTGTGTGTGTGTGTATGTGTGTGTATATGTATATATTTCAATATAAAATACATAAACTAAATTAGATTTTTTTTTTATTTAAAAATATATATTTTAAATAAATAATAAACATTGAAAGTATAAATCTATAATTTATAAACTAATATAAATCTAAAATACATTTATTTATATATAAATCACAATAAACAAAAAATTTAACAATTTAATTAAAACATAAAATATTAAACATTTAATTTATTAAATAAATAATAAACACTAAAAGTATATATACATTTATAATTTATAAAATAATATAAATACATTTAAAATACATTTATTTATATATAAATCACAATAAACAAACAAAAAACTAAAAATGAAATAAATATTTAAAATATAAAACAATAAATAATACACATTAAAAGTATATATACATATACAATTTATAAAATAATATAAATAAATATAAAATATAAATAAATCACAATAAAACAAAAATATTTATTTACACAATAACTCATGACAAAATCAAAAATGCACAAAATGTATGAAAAATGGATATTATTGTTGAGTTTTGCAAAGAATACATTAATTCCTAGCTGTCTTAAAGATTAACTTTAAAGGAATATTAGGTAACAGCAAACATAATATAAATGTAAAATCAGGCAAAATTAGCATGCACAATAAAATATTTCAATAACGGTTGATGAAAAAAAGTGAAATGTGAAAAATGTGAACCAAAATATATATATATAATCTGAACCAAAAAAAAAAAAAAATATATATATATATATATATATATATATATATATATATAAATAAAAATACATATATACAAATATATATATATATATCGGCCGATAACTGACACTGCATGGTTCCGATATAATGCAAATCCATTTTTTTCTTTGACTATTTTATTTTAAATGTTTCTTTAGTGTGACAATTATTAACACAATTAATATGTGCTCATAAAAGCTGCATGCATGATAATTCCAAAAACAATTCTCCTGGGAACCTGACATGTCAAAACTATTTGAAATGTCAACCAACCACATACACAAACTTAAACTGCGGTATGAAAAATACACAAACTTAAACAAAACTATTTGAAATGTCAACCAACCACATACACAAACTCAAACTAATGCATACACCACTGCATGTGCACATACGCACATCACACGAACCGAACAGCATATAATCGAGCGTGCTGCGTAAAATCACCAAAGTAATAAAGAAACTACAGTATGTTGCAAAGTAGCTGGGGATGACGGATCACTCACTGACAGACACATAAAAGCAACAGCAAATGTTTAGCAGAAAAAGCAGGAAACAGAGGGTGGTACTGCAGCAAGTGGAGAACGAAAGCTTTAACAGTGCATTAATCTAAAAAACAACTAGAGGCAGCACAATCCCTTCTAATGCACCTTCTGCTTCACTTTCCTCTAGTGCCAGTGACTTACCCAGAGTTTGGCTGCTCATCCGCACAGTCAAGTCCTCCGTCCCCAAACATCCAAGAGCCCTTGTGAGGGTCCTGAACTGCTTTGACAAGCCACCTAAACTCTCTGGCTCTCCTATACAGCATAAAAGCTCAAACCTACATGCATATTTTTATGAGAATGAAGGTGTTTTTCACTCTCCAGTCTCCTCACGCTATCAAACGGCAGAGGTTTGTACTCCAGCAGCAATGCTCTAGGTCTGAACACGTCACCCTCTTCCTCTCGTTCCTCACTTGCGCTCTCCGCCTGGTTACTATGGATACCCTGCTCCCATCCAGCGAGGAGCCGCCGTGTTCGCGTGCCGTGGCGGGAGTGCAGCGCAGGTGACCGTTTCCTCGGCTCGTGAAGCAGCGCTAGTGTGAGACGGGAGACTGAACGTCCTTAACTCACTCTCTGCTTTCTCCGCCTCACTCTCTCATATCTGTTTCCCCTCCCTCTCTCTCTCTCTCTCTCTTTCTCTCTCTCTCTCTGAAGCTTCATTGTTTAACGTGAGTTCCAGAGCTCAGCTGCCACACACTGCAGTGAGATTGCGATACATTCATCCTGGTCTCATTTGTAACTTGTTTAAAACATCTTAAGCCCGGCTGACAACATTTCAGAGTTGGCTGTTGGGAAACATGACTGTCATACAACAAACACAAATAGGATTAACAAGCTGAGCCAGCGTTGAAGTTGTTGTTTGTTGGGGCAGCCGGACATAGCCTTAATTCAATTGGCTTATGGTCTGTCTTACACCTTAAGGCTGGTAGACATACACCAACATGACATTTATAGCTCTCGACATTCAAAATGTGTGAGGGATATACATGTATGTACATATACTGTAGGTTATATAAAGACGCCTGACAGAAATAGATTCTGCAGCAGCGCTCCTTACTTGACTCACTAGCAAAAAAAATTATTTGCATCAAAATGTGCATTCACAATGTTTCTGTACCTATTGGTTATCGGCAAACATTAGAGTTTTGTGTCATTATCTATTGGTATCAATCAACCAGTATTTAATATTTAATGCTCATACTCCTTTTCCACTATTTAGACGGTGCTCAAACTAATTTCCACAATTTTATCAAAATCTCTTTGCTTAGAATACATCTAATGCTTAAGTTAATCCTTCAAACACTAATAATTAAAAAGTCTGTTAAATGTAATCTTTAGCGAAATTTAAATGACTATTCATGTTTTTATACTGTATATTTTAATGTTGTGATGGATTTACTTCAGCTTATAGTTATGTGTTTTAATTCTTTTTTTTTTCTATTGGATTTTTACTGGTTATTGGCCAAAACGTAAAAAATTAAAAATAAAAACAATAAAAACGCTGAATTTTTACCCAAGATTGAAGGTATTTGCTAAAATACAGTACATCAGCTTGAAGCACGCTGAATTTTTACCCAAGATTGAAGGTATTTGCTAAAAGTATGAAAAAAAAAATTATATTCATATTTTGTTTCATTACAGGCTGTGAGAGTGTATACACAAATTATGTACCTACGCATGTGTGGGAAATATATACTACCATTCAAAAGTTTTGGATCAGTAATATTTCTTATTTTGAAAGAAATGAAGAATCAAAGAATCCTGAAAATAACTTGTTTCCACAACAATATTAAGCGGCACAATTGCTTTCAACACTTATTATATGAAATATTTCTTGAGTACAAAATCAGCATTTTAGAAAGATTTCTGGACTGGAGTAATGATGCTGAATAAATTATATTTAAAATGTTATTTTATACTGTAATGATATTTTAGAACGTTACAAATTTTTACTATATTTTTGATCAAGTAAATACAACTTTGGTGAGCATAGGAGACTTTTTTCAAAATCTTACTAACCTCAAACTTTTGAACAGTAGTGTAAAGCATAAAGTCCTCCAATCATTATCACGAAATAAATCAGTTAATAAATCAAAAACAGTTTTAACGCAAAACACATACACTTATTACATGGCTAAAAAAAATAAAAAAAACAATGGTCTTAGACAATGGTCAATTATACGGTTCGGTGATTATTACACAAAAATATCAGACCGCAAAATCACCAATCAGAATCCAGTATTCCACTGAGCCGTGTAATAAATACATTTTACTGTTGAAACCCAAGCCTCCTCCATGAACGTCACACTTAATCTATTTTTATGAGGGTGCTTGGTAGCCGTCCTTAAGAAACAGGCCTCTCACGGGCCGCTGGGGTGTGAGGGGCCACTGGATCATCTTGATACCCATCAGCAGGATCTGTACTCACCCCCACCACGAGAACGTGTGTCAGTATGCGTCAATTCAACACATGAACCCACAGGCCGATCCACCCACACTCGTACATATACAACACACACACACTTACATATACAGTACAGAACAGCCCTCGATGTGTCTTTTGGTATTAAAGCAAATGTTTTTTATCATCGTTGAGGTGTGAGGGAGTGTAATACAGGTGCCAAAAGGAAAGAACAGATAGACAGAAAAAATCGGGGAGACCGTGTGTGTATGTGTTTGATGGGCCTGCTGTGTTAACGAAGGCAGTAGCCATCTGCTAGTGTAAGAAAAGACAATTTGCAATCTGTGCATTTGGAGAGGTGACAGGAAGTAATGAAAACAGGAATGCAACACAATGGACAAGGAAATGCATTATAACACACACACACACAGAGTCTGAGAATCGTAAGTGTCGGACCACGCACACTCAAAGGATACATGCCCTTACACACTTACTCACACACAAACACGTCAGTTTTGAATCATTCGTACTTCATGCAAGCTGTCTCTATGGTAACTACCGCCAGCAGTCATGGCAACGGGGTAACAGTTGTCAAAAAAACCGAGCTAAACTATTATTACGAGCTAAATGACTTCTGACCGCCTACCAACATGGCCCGAGCACGGCAAACATAAACCAGCGGCTGCCGAGAAACACAACTTGGCACAGCATGTGACAAGTAAGAGCAAATGCTATTTAAATGCAATGGTAACAATCAGAGCTGTGCTAAAAATACAGACCGTACAAGTTGTAAAATGTCATTTTAAGCACTTTACGTGTTTCTTTCTTGCATTCAAAACCATTCACGTAAACTGATGGAGACTGACCTTATTCAAGATCCAACAGAAAACCACTCCGGCTCAAACCAGACATTTTTTGAATAAAAAAAAACAAAACAATCAAAATAGCTTTATTGTAATATGAGCGTGATTTAAAAAGCCACAGACTTGTGACCGCATGGCCATGGGCGGCCAAATGATCCATTTGGTTTAAAACTATTCCAGACTGGTTTGGATGCATTTCGTTGGGAGCTTAAGCTCATGATGTTCACTCTACATCTAAGTGATAAAGTCATTAAAAATTAATTAATTTGAAATAATGAAAGTAATGAAAGAATATGAATGTGAGAAAAGTAAAATTAATATGTTAATATTAATAAATTAAATATAAATTAAATTAAATAAAAACTAAACATTTTTATAAATCAATATATATGCTTTAGACTGCCGTTCAAAAGTTTGGGATCAGTAAGATTTTTAATGGAGTCTATTATGCTAATTAATGCTGTATTTATTTGATCAAAAATACAGAAAAACAATAATATTGTGAAATATTATTGCAATTTCTAATATTGGTTTCCTTATTTAATATACTTTAAAATATAATTTATTTCTGTGACACAGCGCTGAATTTTCATCAGTCTTCAGTGTCACATGATCCTTCAGAAATCATTCTAATATGATGATTTAATATTGGTGTTGAAACTGTTGTGCTGTTTAATATTTTTTTGGAACGTGATTTTTTTTTTTATTGATTCTTTGATGAATAAAAAGTTGAAAAGAACAGAATTTATTCAAAATAGAAATCTTTTCTAACAATATAAGTCTTAACTATCAATTTTTATTAATTTAACACAGCCTAGCTGAATATTAATTTCCATAAAAAACTAAAGAAAGAATAAATTTACTGACCCTAAAACTGTTGAATAGTAGTGTATAAAGTCTTTTTAACTTTTTATTTATCAAAGAATCCTGAAAAAAGTATCACAGGTCCGAAAAAATATTAAGCAGCACTGTTTCCAACATTGATTATAAATCAGCATATTAGAATGATTTCTGAAGGATCATGTGACACTGGAGACCAGAGTAATGCAGAGTAATTTGCTTCACAGAAATAAATTATAATTTAAAGTATATTACAACAGAAAATGTTATTTCAAATTGCAATAATATTTTTATGATTAGCATAAGAAATTTCTTTAAAAAACATACATATGAATATATATAAAATTAAATGAAAATGGTAAATATGCAAAACCATTCACAAATCCATTTTCATGAAAGATTTTCTTTTTAAAGAGATGGTCATGTTTGTATGTGTGTGAGAGAGCAATAACTGAGCTGCTTGGGAATGCAGACATGTTGAGCCCTGTTATGAATATTATCAGATGAATGCCTGTGGTAACCCTGAGGCCGGACACACACACGCAAGTCTACCACTCACTTATGTGCTGTATACACACTCATATACAGGCTCTTACATGCATGGAATGACACTGTTGAGACATACAAGAAACATACAAAAACCAAAGCTTTGACGACTGACATCAGCTGCCTTTGTTTAAAGAGGCTGTTTGCTTTACGTCAATGTCTCTGCTTGCTCACACTGAATTACTCTGCTTCTCCTTCGGGAGGCAACAACCTGTGTCAGAACTGTTCAGAATCAAAATACGGTCTTAATTATATTGTTATTTAATTTCACAATGAAACTACTGTAGCCCTACTAACAAGTCACCTATTTTTCCAAATTTTTGACGCGTAACGGATAAAAAAAAAAAATTAACTGTCATTTCTGCCAGCTGAAAGCTATTATAATTCATGCCAGGTCGTGTGAAAATAGATGTGTGCTTAGAATAAGAAAAGCACTGAAAGTGACATTATACAGTTTACACATATTGACTGTAATATTATGTAATGTGTCCCAAATAACTTGCAAATTCAAATAACCAAACATAGATATTTCTACTTTTTCCATGTAATGATATATTTAGTACATATGATATTTATATATAATATCATCAATACCTCGGCAAAGTAAACATTTTTATCACACCAGTATTTTAATAAAAAAAAGAGCGATGGAGCCACCTAGTGAACAAAAGGTGTTTTACAGCTTGAGAAACAGCTGCAAACATTCATGACATCCATAAAGTTACATAAAGAACAGACCGAGAAGTGGGATTTTGGAATAAAATTAATAATGGACTGGTCTCAGTTGATCCAATTGTGAGATCAAGCTGATTCAGGTGACACTGGATCATCAAGAGGGGTTGCCTTGATTCAAATTTTATTCTCTATGAATAGAATCAAGCAGCAGTAGTGACATATGAGACAGTAAGCAAATAAAAATATAGTGGTATGTCAAAATACTGTAATATTAGATATATATATACATAGACATTTAGTACACTAAAAAGTTTGGGGTTAGTAAGATTTTTTATTAAGAAATTAAATACTACTATTCAGCAAGGTTGCATTTAATTGTTTAAAAGTAAAAGTAAAGACATTATGTTAAAAAAGATTTCTATTTTAAATAAATGCTATTCTTTTGAACTTTCTATTCATCAAAGAATCCTGAAAAAAAAAAAAAAACTAAAATATTAAGTAGCACAACTGTTTTCAACACTGGTGCTGATAAGAAATGTTTCACACAAAAAAAAAAAAAAAAAAAAAAAGAGCATATTAGAAAGATCTGAAGGTTCATTTGACACCAAGGACTGAAAATTCAGCTTTGCCATTAAAGGAATAAATAACATTTTAAAATATATCAAAACAGTTATTTTAAATTGCATTAATATTTTATGATATTCCTGTTTTCTTTTCAAATAAATGCAGTCTTTGTGAGCATAAGATACTTCTTTTTAAAAACCTATTAGGTGCATAATTTGGTATAAAATGAACTTTGACCTTATTAAGCCACAGTGTGCTTGTGTAATTGTGTGTGTGAGCAGCACACTGTCTTGTCCAGCAGCCCTGGCATCTGTTGCACTGAGCGTTTATGAGCTGATTTAATCTGGCTCCCTCCACAGATGCTATTTCTCTCTCCCATTGCCCTCTTTCTCTCTTCTCCCCTGCCTCTCTTCACACTCACGCTTCTCAGTCTCTGCACCAAACTGCTACTGCTGTGCTATCATTGTGTTTGTGAGCAGCACACATTTTAAGGATGACATTCTCTAGGAAACCTGAAAACAAGGCAGTATTCTGTCCTGTCTCCCCTTTCCTCTTCTTGGCTTGAGACGAGGGCACTGCTGTGTACTACACTGCATAAAGTGTCTTCTCTTCCACTCTGAGTCTCTCTCAGTCTCATTTACAGCAGAGAGTTCAGGACCCGGGAGACAGAGGCACTCTGTGATCTGTCTGAAGCGAGGCTCATTAGGGAAAGTTCAGAATGTCCCATTCCGTGAACAGCTTAACCACACACACACACACACACACACACACACACACACACACACACACACACACACACACACACACACACACACACACAATGTCAAAGAAGACCGTTCTTTGCATATCCACCTGCTTTTTTGCTCTTTTCAAATAGTCTGAGCTTGTGTTAAAAGGATAGTTTTTCATGCAACAATAACTATTTTGCCTTAATTACTCACCCACATGTCATTGTAAACCTGTATGACTTTTAATTAAACACAACAGGAGACATTCTGAAGATTGTGCTGCCATTTAAGTGAATAGGGTTGCAGGCTATTTGAAAGTATTGTCCATATGGTTTGTGTGCCATATCAAGTCTTTTGAAGGTAGCTGTCTGTGAGGAACAGACCATAAGTTATTCATCAAAAATGTTTCTTTTATTTGAATTCATAGATTTGACATAAATACAATCAGTGACTACTTGCATATGAAAAACGGTGTTATCTTAGCATTATTTATATACTATTATAGTATTTTTTTGTTGTTGATTTAAAAGTTACATTTAAAGTTGTACGTTTAAGTGATTTTGTTATGTGCTTTTGTCATTTTTATTTAATTTTTTCCCCCAATATTTATATTTAGTTAGATTTAATTTATTTTTATTTTTATTTCAGTTTTACTAATTTATGTACTTAAAGACTCTTTTTTTTTCTTTTTTTTTTACTTTATTTATATGTTGAATTGAATTGAATTGAATATGTGAATATCCTGGACCACAAAACCAGTCATAAGTAGCATGGGTTTATTTGTAGCAATAGCAATCAATACATTGTATGGGTCAAAATTATCAATATTTTCTTTATGCCAAAAATCATTAGGATATTAAGTAAAGATCATGTTCCATGAAAATATTTTGTAAATTTCCTACCATAAATATATCAAAACCTAATTTTGATTAGTAATATTCATTGCCAAGAACTTCATTTGGACAACTTTAAAGGCGATTTTCCTCCATATTTTGATTTTGCATCTCGGCCTATTCTATTCTATCAAACCATATGGAAAGCTTTTTTACTCGGCTTCCCTAAGATGTATAAATCTCACTTTCTGGTTTTTATAGTCCATTAACACAAAAAACATTATTACAACAATACTTCAATTAAACTGAATGAATATAAATGATATTAGGCGACTAAAAGTATGATATATTGCCGTATTTAAGTCACTGAAAGCACATTGTTTTGGTGTTATTGACTATACACAAATAACACAAGACGCTTTGCTGTTTCAAATGATGCCTTATTAGTATGATCAATGATGGAGTATTTGTAGCTAAGTTGTAAGTTTTAGTGATTTTGTTATGTTTTTGTCATTTGTATTAGTTTTTTTTTTCTTTCAATATTTATATTATATATAGAAATTACATTTATATAGAAAAAAATGTGCGGGCTGCTTCGACCCCAGATGGTTGATGAAAATCATTTTTAATAGTTTTAAATAACACTGGTGGAAACACAAATGAGATTTTTTTATCATATCAGTTTATCATATGGCTTCAGAACACTTCAATTCTTTTTTTGTGTCCATTTTGGAGCTTGACAGCTGCAGTTTCCATCAATGTTCATTATATGGAAGAGCAGCATTAACATTCTTCTAAACTTCTCTTTTTCCATTCCACAGAAAAAAAAGAAGAAGATTTTAACAACAGGGTGAGAAAAAATATGACAAAATCTTTGAATGAACTTTCTTTAAAGTCAGTACTTATTCACCATATCACAATCATAAAATGCAAACTTCCTGTATACAGTGGCGTTAAGCAAACATTCTGCTAACATCAGTGTTAATAAAGTTGTGTGTACTAATTAAACACACACAGGCATACTGTAAATAGTGTTTCACCACGGTCACAACTGCAAACACAAACAATCAAAATACCTCAACAACAACTTTTTGCTAAACATATTCATTCAAAACTATGAAAACACTAATTTCCTTACTCTGGCTCCCTCTTGTGGCCAAACCATGTGTTTATTCCCACTGCAGCATTTCAGTTACTTTCCACAGCGAGTGGGTGTGTGTGTGTATTTCTTTTCGAGAGCTAAAGAAATCACATCCCACATTATTATATAATCTGCTCTTTCCTTTTCTCTGTTTCTCTTTCTCTCCCTCGGCTGAAAGTGAGTGAAATTAGCATACGTGAGACTGTAATTAGAGTCATTTAACACCATATCTGTTAAAGCAACACATCACGTGATCTCACTGTCATCAAACATCCCATTGATCTTTATCAAACACGGGGAAAAAAATCCATCAAGCATTCACAATTTCTGTTTAGCCACATGGACTGCAGGAATAACTATTGAATTACAGGCAAAAAATGCCTTTATTTGGCTGATAAAGACCTGAGAGATCAATTGGTTGGATTAATAACAGTGTGCGGATATTTACCATGTTAAAATTTCCCAAACATGCAGGCTATGCTCAAAAACAGATCAAGTTATCCTGAAATTCCTTCTGTTCAGTGTCATAACAGAGAAGCCACTATTATATCTGTGGTTTCGCTGCAGTTGAAAGAAAGACAGATCGGACAGGATTATTTATCAAACAAACACAATTACAGGCAAGATTCAGAGCCAACCGTAACTCTATTACGACAAATCGGCCAATAGGATGTCAGAATGATTCAGAATGATGTCTCAACCTCTGGTTGTCATTTCAAGGTCCTCTAGCAAATCTTGTTTCAAAGACAGCTTCATTCCAACAGAACTAACACAACAGTAAGAGAATATATGGCTAAACACACTGTGTGTGTGTGTTTAAATAATTTTACACTGAATACAATAAAATATTATTATATGATAGTTTAGTATATTATCAAAACATTTAAGATGTATTCACAATTTCCCCAGTTAGATTAAATTTTTTATTTTATTTCCCTAATATTTCCAGGTTTCCCTTGACTGTGACCCTTAGGCTATAATTCAAACACAAATCAATCTTTTAGAACTCAATTTCATCAGAACTTCAAAAGACAGGAAGGGAGGTGGAGGACTTACATTAATGAGCTCGATCTCCCAGATCTTCTTGACCAGCTCCATGGAGGTGTAGCCGTTGATGAGGAAAGACTTGGTATAGTCTCCCAGCTCCAGAGACTCCAGCCATTCTGCCACTGATGTGGGGTTATTTCCATCGTAACCGATGGGCCGCACTTAAACATAGAAACAACTGTTAAACTACCACAACAGTAACAAATCCAGAGGCTAGACACAGTTTGGGTTATAAATGAAGAGGTCTAGCAACAGGAAATGTTGTTATTCTGTGCTGGAAACACCTGCTTGGACTGCTAGCATGAATTTCCATTCTGGTCCACATTGATTTGGTGCTGGTCTAGCCGATAAATAGGAGACAGACAAGCTAACAAAACAAAATTGTGTGTTTTATTCCGAGGGAATCATTCTCATATTTACTGATAAAAGAACATATATTGAACACACAGGCCTTGGATAAAAGCATCTGCCAAATGCATAAATGTAAATGCAGACAGAGAGAAGCTATCAGCTAAAACAGAGTTTGAAAGCGCTGACTGCAGATGAAAAGTTTAGTTTTTTTCTTTTCATAGTGAGCCCTCATATCTCTCTCTCACACACATACCATTTCCTGTCCTTAATCTTAAATTCAACTTCCTTTTAAAGCAATAATTTTCATTTTGAACCTAAAAATGAAAGTTCTGTCATCCTCTACTTTTCCATATAATGTATCTTGATACACATCCGGTCCGTTGAGCTCCAAAATGACAAAAAAAGCCCCATAAAAGTCGGAAATTATTGTGAAAAGTGACTTTAATTGGATCTTTTCTTCCTAAAAAGCTATTACATGGCTTCAGAAGACATTTACTGGTGTTTTTTGGAGCCCAAATCCACATTCACTTTTCTTATATGGAAATGAGCAACAAGAACATTCTTTAAAGTATCTTTTTTGTGTTCCATAGAAAAATTAAGTCATATAGGATCATGTATGAGGTTTTCACATCTGTTTGAATAAAAGCAGGTTTACACACAGTGTGTGTGTGTCCTTTCTGTCTTATCACAACACAACCATTCCCCTCTGCGGTGTCCTTTCAGAGATTGTGAAGGAGAAAGGGAGTGCAAGGGACACAAGTGAGATTTATTTGATGTCTGGTCTCCTGCACATACACACACACTCAATGCCAGAAGCTTTGCTGGATTACTCTAGAGGAGGTCTTAAATTGGCTATTCTTGGGGGAGGGTGCACCCTGGGAAGTGTGTGTGATAAATGTGGATACCATGAAACCTCATTTGGTAATGAAATCCATGACACACACATGTATCACAGACAGAATTTCAATGATCAGCACGTATTTTGTGCGGCTTTCATTACAGTGTTCTTCAGTTCAGTGTCTTTGTGTGTCACTGAAGTCAGTGATGCTCCCATCAGGATTGCCTGACCACAACTTATCAACCTTTTATGGGTGAGCCATTACATTTGCAATAACTGAGAAGTGAAGCCCGAGTATATCATCTTTAGAGCTTCACAGCCACTGGTGACTATTTGCTGTCGCTCAAATTGATTCATTGTTTTTCATGGAAGAAAGAAAATCCTGAGGGTATGTTGAATTTGTTTTAATTACAAATTTGCTTCCAAACGCATCGTTAGCTGATATTTTTGGAGCTGAAAGCACCCTTTGGGAGCCCTAGGACGTCCACGATGTCTGTACTCACCCTGGGCAGCAGGCGAATAGCCTGAAGAAGTCGCTGTCTGTGGGCAGAGTTTAAAATCCCGATCTCTAGCAGGTCCTGGTCCTCCACGACATTACTACCCTACAGTAAAAAAAAAAAGAAAAGAAAAAAAAAAGAAGTTTAAAATCAAATCATTTGTACTGCTGTAAAGGTTCAACAATAACATCTGTTTAGGTAGTTACAAAACATACAAATAATAATATTGCCAATTTTAATAAAATCAAATAAATAAAATAAAATAAAATAAAATAAAATAAAATAAAATAAAATATACTAATAAACTAAAAATTTAATAAACTTTGCACACACACTAATGAATGAAAAAAAGAAAAGGAAAAGGGGGAAAAAAAAAAAAAATAAACGAATGAATGAATGAATGAATAAATAAATAAATAAATAAATAAATTTAATAAATAAATAAATAAATAAATAAATAAATAAATAAAATAAAATAAAATAGTGTAGTAATTTGTAATACTTTGGAATTAGGCTAACTGCAACAATGACACCTATTGAAGTGGTAACAAAAGAATCAAACAAATAATAATAATAATAATAATAATAATAAATATACAAAAAATCTGGTCATAATAACAAACAATATTGCCCTGCAAAAAATAATAATAAATATATAAATAAAAATTTGTAGTAATAATTTGGACTACTTTGGAATGCTCACTGCAAAAATGACACCTGTTGAAGTGGTAACAAAAAAATAAAACAAAAAATAATAATAATAGTAATAATAATAATATAAAAAAGAATAATAATATATGGATGATAATTAATTTTTAATATTATTATGATGATAATGATGCTTGGACAGAATCCATCTAGTTTACACGGACACTTGATAAATAAGGCATAAGAGACTTCAGATCGCATGAGCAACCCAGTCAGGAGATCCACAAGCCCATCAAACATTATTCAAATAAACAATCCACAACTTGCTGTGCACAGGCGAAGAAAAACACATGCTGTCTCACACACGCACGCACACACAATTAAGCAACTGCTGTTTCATGCTGGGTTTCACCTTTAATGACCTTTCAGTTACTCCAATCAGACCAATCAACCTCCTATCCAACAGGGCCAGAGATCTGAAAAAACGCACTATTCCTAACAAACACACACACAAGGTTCTTTCCTCTTAGGATTAATAGTATCTAATTTGCACCAAGTGATTCCCCCATCTACCAAAACACAAAACACATACACAAACAAAGATACACATGGAAACATAAGGTGAATGAAAACATGCTGACAGATAATGCACTCTGTGATGTGTCTATCACTCCACAAAGCTGGATAACCTTGACGATCCCACACAAAAATAAAAAATGACACCCTACAACAAAAAAACAGATATACAAAAAAAAAATATGTCAAAAAAATTTATTTATCTTTCTTACATACATGTAAAAAAAAAATCATTAGGATATTAAGTAAAGATCATGTTCCATGAAGATAAGTTTCCTACTGTAAATATATTAAAACTTAATTTTTGATTAGTAATATGCATTGCTAAGAACTTCATCTGGACAACTTTAAAGGCGATTTTCTCAATATTTAGATTTTTTTTTTTTTTTTTAATCCTCAGATTCCAGATTTTCAAATAGTTGTATCTCGGCCAAATATTGTCCTATCCTAACAAACCATACATCAATTTATTCAGCTTGTGTTCATATTGATGTATAATTTACCCTTATGAATGGTTTTGTGGTCCATGGTCACATATATAACTGATGAAATCACTTCTGAGCACAAGCATCTGCTCCATTCACAGCACTACAATCCAGACCACAATACTGGCATGCCGAGTAGAGTTAGATTGAGTGCAGTTGTCCCAAGACATTACTAATCAGTCACAGCACAGACCTGCTGGAAGCACACTGCTTGTTGCACACTGCATACTGCCTGCTTTTTTTTTTTTTTTTTAATAGCACAGTATGCATTTGCAAGAGTATTATACTTCAATGCTGTCACATTACACTGCATGTTTAATTCAGCAAGCAGCATTAAGTTTTCATCTTGGAAATGAATACACATTTAATCTAAGCTTGTATAAAAACGTGTGAACTCTTAGCAGTTTGGTCAAATGATGGGTCAAGAAAAGTTGTCAAGTTGAGTCCATTGCATTTTGAATATTTCATTCTATGCAAATTCTTGACAATTTGGAAACTTTGCACAGTATACGTACTGCATACTGTCTGAATGCAGATGTGCTAAACATTATTAGTAAACCACAAAAATTGTTGCGTAAGCAATCCATCAATCCAACAAAACAAAACAAAACAAAACAAAACAACAACAAAAACACCTGTGTTTCATAAACACCTGTGAAGGAAGAGTAAATGATGAAACAATTCTCATTTTTGGATCAGGAAATCCGGCAATATAAAACTGTGGCTATGTGATGCCACAACACAGAGTAATCTGTGTATAACTTTTCTTAAAAAACACATTTCTTAAAAAATATAGTATATAAAAAAAAACATTCTCATCAACCAGTCTGTCAATCACCACCAAACTTTCTCTAAAAGATCTTCAAGTAGAGAAAAGTGTCCACAATAAAACGTCTTGAGGGTCAGATCAAATTTCTTTTAATAAAATCAAAATGCAAATTACTAAAATAAAACCACAGTGTGATTGTTGTATCATTCAAACAGTGTGAAGGTGAAAGATATAACAGCTCATGAAACAACAGCATCTCAAACCCTCATAGCAAGTTCAGAGAAAGATAAATGACCAGCCCCATGATGCTAAATTTTTCGTCTCAAAACTCCCTGAAGTCCTGAAGTGATCTCCGGCACTTAACTTGCTCTCAGGAAATGCTGCTGCCTGGCTCTTTCAGACTGAATGAACTGTTTAAATTTTTACTTTTAAAATGACACATTGGTTCCAACTAAATGTTTCAGGCCAGTGCTGTATTCACACTCTTCCTAATACCAAGGGAACAAGTGACTACACACTGCAGTCTGTCTTATATACAGTATACTATAATATCTGCTTCAACATCCAAGCAGAGAAACTTTACAAGCCCAACATATCAGAAGGAAGCAGCAGAATTCCATCTAATATTAATTGTATCTGAAGGCCTTTCAGAAGCTCCATTATCGGAGACCAGAGAAAAAGGGAGTGTGTGTCTTTGTGGTTCATCCAGATGTCCCATTCATCGGGAGGAGATCCTTTTGCTAGAGGCATAAAATTATATAGTAATGAACTGCTGACTGGACTAAAACACTTAAAGGTGATGGGTGCAATTTTTTTTGCATTTTAAAACACTTATCCATGTTTAATGTGCAGAGATAACACTCAACCAATGGCGTGAGTTTGGGGCAGGATTATCTGTTTGACTGACTAATGGCAGATGTGACAAAAGTTTGGAAGGCTTATATGTATTTTTTTTTCTGTACATAAGACTGAATAGGAAGCAAAGTGACATCACTACTACCTTTAGACTTCAGTGACTGCATTGGGAAATGTTTAGGATTCATTAACACACATTTCCACAGTATCATTGGGTCAGTAAGATGTTTTAATGTTTTTAAAAGAAGTCTCTTATGTTCATCAAGGCTGCCTTTATTTGATCAAAAATGCAATACTAATATTGTGAAATTTTATTAAAACTAAAATAACTGCTTTCCATTTTAATGTATCTTAAAATGCTATTTATTCCTGTGATGGCAAAGCTGAATTTTCAGCAGTCCAGTCTTCAGTGTCACATGATCCTTCAGAAATCATTCCAATATGCTGATCTGGTGCTCGAAATGAAACATTTCTCATTATTATCAATGTTGAAAACAGTTGTGCATGATACTTTTTTCTTCAAGATTATTTGATGAATAGAAAGGTTAAAAGAACAGCATTTATTCAAAAAGGCCTTTAGAGTGTAGTCATATGCCCCTTAAATTACTGAGGCCAAAACGCCCCTGTTTGTTGAGTAAATGAACTTTTAATAAACTACAGAACAGCGCAAGCCAGAAGCGGCACGCCTCACGTGGGCGGGGCTTATATGCTCTGAGAACAGACACTGCACTAGTGATACAAAACACACTGGTCTGTTAAGGGCAATACTTTTAATATAGACAAATTATAATTAGGCTGGGCTACTGTGCTTTTTTTATGACTGCCGTATTCGCAAGTATTTTCACAAATAAAGGACACATTTTTATCATGTGTAAAATTACTGATTAACATGGCGGATAAAAGCAGTTCGTTTTTTTACACCAACAATATACTATAGGAGTACTACTTACAAAACTCAGGTGATTTTTTAAATTTGATGTGCTGTTGTGGTAGGCCAGTTTCAAATCACATATTTGGCACACTGCCTTTGTCTTATCCTCACTCAATTCAAAGTGCTCCCACACAGCTGAGGTCTTGGCATTTTTGTCTTCTCTTCCAGATGAACTGAATCATGACGTTCACTCAAGGGCGATTCATATTCAAGGGCGAATGAGAACCATGCCACGTGTTTGGCGTGGTGTTCAAGAAAAAAAAAAAGAATATTTGAATCTCAAAATTGAAAATTGAATGCCAACCCACTGAACGAATAATCGAATATTCTGGTCCAGCCCAAATATTTATATCATATTAGTTAAGCAACATCACACGAGCAATGCGTGCAATATAACACAAGTGCCGTTTTTGTCCCAAGTAGCATGAGTGATATCGATTTTACACAACAGTTCAATAAATAAGAACTTAATACTATGTTATTTTTTAGACACATTTGCAACACAAATATTACCAATCAAAGCCACAAAATGGCTTTAAATGATCTTTTGTGGGAAATTTCACAGCTAAATTTAATTTGTAATTACTATGTAATTTTTCTAATATACTATGTATATTAATTCATCATTAATCCCCACATTGTGTAATTAATTAGATTCTAAATTTTAATAGACTGACAGCCCTAATTTTTTAACAGTGTAAATGTCTTAACTGTCATGTTTGACCAATTTAATGCATCATTGCTGAATAAAACTATTAATGCTTTAAAAACTCTCAAAAAAACACAATTTTTATATCACAGTATAAAAATAATATATATCACAAAAAAAACCCACACCCCACTATAACATCTTCCAAAAAACAACAAACAAAAAACAAACAACAACAACAACAACAACAAAAAACATCTGGCTAATTCTGACCAATTAAAACACAAAAAGACACAATCATATATAGAAAACATAAAATCAATTTATTCAATTAAAAATCCTCATGTGACATTTTTCTCTCAGTGTTTGCACCTGTACAGGTGAGGTTGTGCGGAAAGCCCTTATATGGAGATGGTTATGCTTGTATTATACTAATATCTAACCGCAGGCACACACATTCCTGCCTTTAGAATAACTGGGATTCATCAATATTAGAACCAAAACAATTTCATACTAATGCACATGTTGTGAATCCAGTTATACTTTAGCATGAAAACAATGTAGAACTGTGAGCAATTATTAATTAACGAGAACCACCATGAGCATGTTTATAAATAGAGTTTTGATTGTCGTACCTCTTGGATAAGGTCATGTTCAGTGTTTTCTATTGCTGGCAAGTAAAGCTGTCAATGTCGGCACTACGATGGGAGCTGACAAATCAACACTGGCTTCGGGAGGTTTTTAACACCCTTTAAAAAAATGCTCTGCAGGGAAACAGCGTAATCCATTTCCTTGACAACATTTGGGAAGGAAACACAGATTTCATAAACAATTCTATAGTTAAAATACTCTGTACTCTATTCTTTTCTCTCTGCTGTTGCCTCGGCAACCACAGGAATGGATGCAGGTCAGAGCTGGAGGAGGGTAATCAGCATGAGCAACTAAACACTCGCAAAACGACTCATTACACACACAAACGTATGCATGAGCATCCGATTCAGTCACACAATGTATAGGATTTAGTCGCAGCTCCATTACCCATCAGCTCAGTGCAGTTTATACCTGCATGTGGACTACAGTTCCCATGAGTCTGTGGCTCACCTGTAAACATCACCTGCTTTAGTAACTGAATCTCACTGATATCTGCACTATGACAGTCATTCAGAATAAATGTGTCCTTCTGAAAAGCAACAGATACTTTAAGCAAAGCAGCAGTAGCTGTAAAATCCTGTCTTTTGGTAGAGCCACAGTCTGCAACAAATACATTAGAAGTCTAAAAGCGTAGAGCTATACACAATGCAAGAGAACAAAACAGATTGCATTGAGTCACTATATCTACTCAAAGATATTGTTCTAGAAGCTTGCAGAGTTAAACGAGTGATCTTAAAAGTACATTAATAACAGCAAGATCACTTAGGTGTTTCTGAATATTTTACACTTAATCAGTATTTGTGTCTTGTATTCAAATCTTAGACTTAATTAACTGACTTAAAGGAATAGTTCGTCCAAAAATGAACATTTTGTCATCATTTGCAATGTTGTTACAAACCTGTACAAGTTTCTTTCTTATGTTGAACACAGAAGAAGGTATTTTGAAGAACCAAACAGTTGTTGGTCCCCACTGAGCTCCATAGTAGGGAAAGAAATACTATGGAAGTCAGTGGGAACCATCAACTGTTTGATTACTAGCATTCTTCAAAATATCTTTTATGTTTAAAATAAGAAAGAAACTCATACAGGTTTGCAATGACAAACCGAAATGATGACAATTTTTGTTTTTGGGTGAACTATTACTACTTTAATTCCAGACATATTCTTGAAAATTAGGTTTTCTTACTCCTCTAGCAATTTTTTTCCTTCTAAATTCTATTAGATTTACACATAAAATAAGTAAAACAATTTGCCAAAGGAGTATAAAATATTCAGGATATATTAACTGAAAACAAGGCTTAATATCAACAATAAATAATGCAAGTTTGACTCACATTTATGTGGGTTTAAGCACATTTCTAGTATAAAAAAGACAAAAATACTGATTAAGAAAAAAATGTTTGCAGAGTGTTTACAAAACTGTTTGTTTTACACTGACCACTGTATGTGTGTTAGAAGTGTAAGAAAATGAGTTAATGGGTCACTCATGTCAACTTGTGTAGTTTTCATTGCACTTTAAGTTCATCATTGCACTATCCTGTGGAAAACAGCATAACATTGTTTCTTAACAAGAAAGATTTCTTTGACCAACCAGCTATTATTATTATTATTCTTTGGCCAACCATGCTTGTTGACCAGCTTAAGCAGTTAAATACACTATTCTGATCCATCAGTTATACCAGCACCAACAAACACCTAAGCCTAGTATGATTTTTACAATTCTGCTCTCTGAGCTAAATTTCAACCAAAACTGTGATCGCTCTCTGCAGAAGAGTTTACTGGCAATCATAAATGCGCAGGAAGCATTGATCGACTCTTTCCGGAAACATCATCTTCCAACTTGCCCCTTCATCTCTACAGGTGCTCCAAAACAACTATGATTGCTTTGATAGTTGAAGATGGATTGCCTTAACACTTTCTCCCCCAAACACACACCAACACAAACCAGGCAAATGCATTCATGCATCTGAACACGCCCACAGTGGACATGTTTTCTGCATTGTCAGAGGAGTGACGTTAACCACGTGTTGGAATGCAATGTATCAATGAGTAACCTTTGCAGCACTGCACAAAGGTAATCATTAAACAAATAATGTGCAATATTATATATAATTTCAAATGTATTTTTTAAAAAATTATAATTTACTCTATTTTTATAATACATTTTTGTTCAATTTCTATTTTCCTATAATTTAGTTCTGTTACAGAACTCCCAGTTACTAAAACTTCTATAATCTTCTAAACTAGACATGTTAAATCAAATATTTATAATGAAAACGTATAATTAACTAAATCTCTTTGCGTTCCACAATTCCCAAAGTGCTGATATGGCAGTACAGACAGGAAACATACAGGGCCAGGCAAAACTCACATGAGAAACGTAACAATATTCAAGGAAATATTGTGTGATGTAACAGAAGACCAACAGATAAAAATACTGGACATCTCACACAATCACAGAACAGCTCACCTGAGAACACAAACACTCAAGTACACACATGCAAACCCACACCACCCACAACAAGCAACTGATGACTAATGAAAAAAAGACAGAAAACTGGCCACAGATGAAGACAGAGATGGAAGTGTGAAGGAGACACTCACCATAAACTGAACGTTGTCGAAGCCGTTAGACAGCAGGTGGTTTTCATACTGCACGAGACCGATGTTGTCCAGCCACTGTCCCACGGACTGGACGGGGCAGCGGGGGCCTATCAAGGGGTGCAGAGGGAGGCGTTTGAGAAGTGAGTAGCCATCCACCCGGTAGCAGCGACAGTCCGGCTGCGAGAGCTGGCACTGCCACATCATGTTCCGTGCAAAGTGACTGTCAAAGGAACCCGCCATGCACAACAAGCCACGGAGAGCGCGAGAGGAAACGGGAGAGACAGAAAGAACGAGAAATAGGAGGTAGGAAAGTGATTTCAAGGAACAGAAGAAAGTAATGTTCAGAAAGCAGCTGAGAGAGGGAGGAAAACAGAAAGACAGAGCAAATTAGAAGAGGAGGGTCCTCTCAGGAGAGTGAGCGTTAGGGTCCGTGCTGGTGGAGAAGTACGCTGGCTATGGAGGTAGACATGCTGAAGGCTCCAAATTACATCCACAAGAGAGGTGAGAGAGATGCGGATTACCAATGCTGTGCTCCTCAACCTGTCTCTCAACGTGTGGAGAGTGCAGGCATGTGCGTGTGTGCGCGTTTGCACGTGCGGGAGGGAACAAGCGAGTGTGTGCAAAAGAGGATAGGAATGACAGTGTGCAGCTTGCTTGGTAGATTTCTGTTTCTCCAGCACTCCCACACTCATTTGTATGCCTCTGCATCCTGTGGCACTGTGTGCTCTCTCTCTCTCCCTCCTTCTCGTTCTCTCCTTCTCCCTCCCTTCTTTCCACTAGCTGTACCTCACATTGCTGATAATAGCCATCAGAACAGCCCCATTCCTTTGTCTGAGTGCAGAAGCTGCTGTTGCTCCCTCCCAAATGTACACACACACACACACACACACACACACACACACACACACTGTGGGCGTCTGTGAGAACTGGTGGAATGGCAACACAAATGGGCTTTCTGTGGACAGAAAAATGAGGGACCACTGCAAAAGAGAGAGGAGGCAAAAGTATAGGAGAAGCGAGGAAAGGAGATGAGACAGGAGGAGAGGAGACGAAAGAAGAGGTGAAAGGAGAGAACAGGAGGGTATAGATGAGAGGAGGCGAAACAATTAGATGCAAGATGAAAGGTGACAATTGAGGTGGCGAGGGGAAAACAAAGAGAGAGGAGGAGAGGAGAGGTAAAGTGGAGGTGCTAAAAAAAATGGTGCGGAGTCAAGAGGAAGTGAGGAAAGTAGGGATAACAGGCAAAAGGTGAGATGACAGGTGAGGGGAGATGTGAGAGGGATGGAGGGATGAAAGGAGAGAAGGTGAAATGAGAGGGGGCAAGAGGAGAGGACTGGAAAAGTGCGAGATGAAGCGAAAGGAGAGGAGGCAAGAGGAAAGCAATATCAGATGGTGCAAATGAGAGGAGAGAATGAGGGAGGTTTGAGTAGAGGCAAATAGTGCAAGGGACAGGCAAAGAGGTGAAATGAGCAGAAAGAATGACAGGAAAGGAGGGAAGAAAGGATGAGAGGAGAGGAGAGGCTACAGCAGAGGGGACAGGATATCCATGAGGGAATTACTGGAGAGGAGGCGACAACAGACAAGAGTAGAGCACAAAGGAGAAAAGAGAGGACAGAAGGTGAGAAGAGAGGCAAAAGAGAAGTTGGTATTAGAAAAGAGAGGAGAGGAGAGGAGAGGAGAGGAGAGGAGACGAGACGAGACGAGACGAGACGAGACGAGAGAGAGACGAGAGAGAGAGAGAGGAGAGGAGACAAGAGGAGAGGAGAGGAGAGGAGGCAAGACGAGACGAGACGAGAGGAGAAGAGACGAGACGAGGAGAGGAGAGGAGAGGAGAGACGAGACGAGACAAGGAGAGGAAAGGAGAGGAGAGGAGAGAGGATATGGAGGAGGCGAGACACGAGACGAGACGAGAGGAGAGGAGAGGAGAGGAGAGGAGAGGAGAGGAGAGGAGAGGAGAGGAGAGGAGAGGAGACGAGACGAGAGGAGAGGAGAGACGAGGAGAGGAGAGGAGACGAGAGGAGAGGAGAGGAGAAGAGGAGAGACAAGAAGACGAGACGAGGAGACGAGACGAGACGAGAGGAGAGGAGAGGAGAGGAGGCGAGGCGAGGCGAGACGAGACGAGACGAGACGAGACGAGAAAAGAGAGACGAGAGATGAGAGGAGAGAGAGGAGAGAGAGGAGGAGATGAGAGAGAGAGGAGAGAGAGGAGACGAGAGGAGAGGAGAGGAGATGAGACGAGGGAGAGGAGACGGGAGAGGAGACGAGAGGAGACGAGAGGAGACGAGAGGAGACGAGAGGAGACGAGAGGAGACGAGAGGAGATGAGAGGAGACGAGAGGAGAGGAGATGAGATGAGACGAGAGGAGAGGAGACGAGACGAGACGAGAGGAGAGGTGGCAAGAAGTGAGGCAAAAGGAAAGGAGAGGATTTGAGAGAACAGGCAAAAAGGGGAGGTAAGAGGCAAAAGGAGGTGAGAGAATAAAAAATAGGCAACAGGATATGAGAGCAAAATTGAAGAGAGAAAAGAGGACAGAATGTGCAAGAAGAGGCAGAGGAGAGGAGAAGAGAGGAGAGGCAAAAATGGGAGAGAAGGCAGGAGAAGAGACAAAAACAAAGTAGGCAAAAGTAGAGTAGGAGAAAAGAAAGCATTAGGAGAGGCAAAAATGAGGTCAAAGGAGAATAGAGGAGGCAAGTGGATAGGTAAAAAAAGAGGAGGAGAGAAGACAGAAGGTGAAAGGAGAGGCAAAGAGAGGTGAGACGAGAAAGAGAGGAGGCAACAGGAGACAAAATGACAGCCAAAAGGAGTTGAGAGAGGAAAGAGGGAGAGAGAAAAGGAGGTGAGAGGAGAAGAGAGGAAAGGACGGGAGAAACAAGAGAAGATGCAAAGGGAGAGAGGAGAGGAGGCAAGAGAAGAGGGAAAAGGAGAGGATGTAAGATAAGAGAATGAGAGGAGGCAACAGGAGGCATGAGAAGAGCAAAAACGGGAGGAGAGAGGACAGGAGATAAACGGAGAAGAGATGAGGTAAGGGGACAATATTACTGTCTTCAATATTATCTCTAGCGATTTTTTTTTTTTTTTACAATTTTCACTATTGATCATCACTGAGATAATCTTAGTACACAGATCTCCAGTCAATGAGATGTTCCTTTCGCTCCCACTATGAACAAAAAACTATCCCAAGACCAGTGCTTAGAGTCTAAACTGTCCATCCACTTCCTGTCCTCCTGCTCTCATTATGACTACAGAAAGAGCACAGTGACGAGAGGAGAGCACACGGTAACCATGGTTACATCTCAAAAAGCTCCCCGTCTATGAGCGGGTCTTTGACACTATTGAAGGAAACCCTCCTGTCTCACAATGCTGTACACTTCACAGCCGTTAGTTAATATTCATATCATGCCATGAGCTCCCTATAGTTATGGATATACGTTAAACGTAGTGGGATGACTGACTATATGCATCAACACCACACACACAAAGACACACAAACCTGAGTGATCCTCTGTAATCCCCTCCAACTCTGTGCCAATTCCAGCACCTATGGAGCTCATAATCTTGTCAATCTGTGGAGAGGAAAAGACAGAGATGAATTGCATGTTTGCATAACAAAAGGCCCTCATCCCTATTTTTATGTCCTTATTCCATGGCATTTCCCCACAGGCTTCTCCTCATTGCTCTTTTCCCACAAACCCACTTTCAGTTTTTCTTAAATGTCAGTAATTGCGCTCCAAAACTGCTTAATTGTTTGCTAAAAGCTGAGAGAGGAATGGGAATTTTGGGAAGGCAATTTATCACGATCAGCTTCGTTTGAGAACATGTCAGTTCGGAGAGAACTGGGAGAGGGTTTTTTGATGAATGTCTCCTCATTAAAATGACAGTGATGTTCAGTGCGAAGAAAGTGTCGTTTCACATCCGTAAAGCTGAACACCTGCCTTCAAAGAACAGCCCTTTGCTGTCTCCCAGCGGACCGTGTTTTTACTCCAAAGAGAAAGCCGCTCGGAAGCCCCAGATGAACGGATGCAGAACTCCCCCCTCTCGCCTTTGATCAGTTATTTCTAATATATGTTCTCTTCTGAAGACCTGACAGCTGGGTGAGGCTGGGAAAGAAAATGCTGTGACACATTAAATTTATTGAGTGCTGAGATTTAGTCGTCATATGAAGCGGGAAGCCTCTGTGTATCTAAACAGAAGCGCTGACCTGAAAGAGATTTAACTCTAAAGAAGAATTCAAAGAAGAGGAGGAAATTTGAGACTGTCAAATGAGTCGAGAAAGACAAAATCTCTTTTATCATCTGTGCTATGTTCATTTTGATCGCTAATAAAATGTAGCTATAAGATAAATCTCTCAAAACACCTGTCTAAGATGTTCGGGTCATATTTTTGATGTTATTGTAATGATGATTTAGTAGTAGTTTGATTGACAGGTGATCTGACCAATCATAACGCAGAATCTGCCATTTTTGTCTGACAAGCAAAGCGGACAGGAGAGGAGAATTTGAACTTGAAAAATGGTGTGTATTGACATCTTTCCGTGGTTGAAACAAGATACTTTCTGATGTTCATTCATGTTTATTAAACTAGTGAAGAGGAAGAGATGATTGATTGACATGCTGATTGAACTGAGCCACTACACATTACAGAGCCACAAAGTGGCATTTATTGATTGAATTTCAACATAATGTGTGGCGTGAGAGCGGCAGGGCTTGTCAGACATTGCAGTAACGAAGGGGGTGGGTCTTTTTGCGAAGTCTCAATCAAGCACATTATCCACACAAAAATCTCTCACTACTGTAACAAAAAATGTAATAAGGACCAAAATAATAAAACAAGATTTGTAATTAAATTATAATTTAAAAACCATTTATAAAAATATTTTTATGATGTTAAATCAAATGACAATCAAAAAAACAAACAAATTCTTTAAAAAAGTTAAGTCTAGACACATTACGATAATGAGAATTTTGGATTAAATGTGCTTAATTGTCATGAAAATAAATTATTAAATACTTTGTTTTCTTTTTTGCAAACAATAGCTTCTTATTTATTATTTTAATTATGACCTAGACATGTTTTTGTTTTGATTTATCAGTTCACTCGGTATAATTAGGATGTCATTATTCAAAGGCACTTCCTCCATTAATTGACTGATTGCTTGACTTTTTATATGCTACATTACCCTGGATAAAAGCTGCCCTAGTGAAAAACAGATCACCGTCAGAGCAAAACAGAAGAGAAAATCGTGTCCCGGGCCTATCATTACACATATTTAATATAATAAAGAAACACATTAAAAATCATTTAGCTGCCATGACAACATTGTTGAATAATTTAGGCTTCCTGGTGAAAGGGCATGATTTTGCATCACACATCAAAAACATACGCCGAGCACCGAAAGAAAACCTTTCAAGCCACTCAGCTTGGTTACTTCAAGCTAAGTGAATTAATTAAGTGGAAATGATTCTGCAATTAGCTGGTAATTAAAACGTTATTACCTCTTCCCACTCTGCCGTAAAGGAGGGGGTTCTCTCTAGTCTGTTGGGGCTGCTTTTACCGGGGCTGTTCTGCCCCCTGGAACTCCACTGCTCCTCCTCGATAGGAGACACAGCCACCAAGTTCGAGTCTGATTTGGAGAAATTTCTGGACAGCTGAAGGTCCAAAACATTTTTGGGCATGGACCTCATCCTCCCAAGAGTGCAGGCTCTTTCCTCGTAGCTGGTATTGCTGCTTGCTGGGCTAGAGCCGCCCGTGCTTTTGCTCCGGACCTCCCCGTTCCTCACATGCACCCCGATGCTCTTGTCGCCCAATTCGGTGAGAGTTAATGGGCCCTGGTTGACCCGGGTGTGAAAAATCGTCCTGTAGACTATCTGCGGTTTGGGCTCTTTCTGGGTCTTCAGGGCAGATGCCTCACTGCCGGTGCGAGGAAACGGGGGTGAGTACTCAGGAGCTCTGAGAAAATTCCCGTGCCGGAGCGGAGGCTCAGGAACGCAGAACTTTCGCACTTTGCCGTAGAGTTGATAAGGGTTGTCAGGGGATTCACAGGCAGGAGATGAGCCGTGGAGGAGGCCGGCAAACTGCTCGGGAACGTGGCTGTTTCTCCGGTCGTCTCGCTCTATGCACTCCTTCTGGTGCGCCGCCTCATCTGCAAGGGGAAAAAAAGAAGTGTAGGAATCAGTAAAATCAGTTTTACACACATGAATAACAGCATAAACAAACCATCTACAACATGACGAACCCAGAAGAAACACTTTGAGTCTCTTTGAGTTCCTGGAGTGTCCCCCTTGACACAAAAAAGATAAAAATGTGTCCTCGTTCTGTACTCCAGACAGCAGAGTTCTTGAACTAGTGTTGTGTATGCATATATACAGGTGCATCTCAATAAATTAGAATGTTGTGGAAAAGTTTCAGTAATTCAACTCAAACTGTGAAACTTGTGTATTAAATAAATTCAATGCACACAGATTGAAGTAGTTTAAGTCTTTGGTTCTTGTGATGATTTTGGCTCACATTTAACAAAAAACCACCAATTCACTATCTCAACAAAGAACAATAAAAAAAAAACATTTTTAGTGAATTGTTGGCCTTCTGGAAAGTATTTTCATTTACTGTACATTTACTCAATACTTGGTAGGGGCTCATTTTGCTTTAATTACTGCCTCAATTCGGCTTGGCATGGAGGTGATCAGTTTGTGGCACTGCTGAGGCGGTATGAAAGACCAGGTTTCTTTGATAGTGGCCTTTAGCTCATCTGCATTTTTTGGTCTCTTGTCTCATTTTCCTCTTGACAATACCCCATAGATTCTCTATGGGGTTCAGGTCTGGTGAGTTTGCACACCAACACCATGGTCAAAAATGAAATCGGCATCTTCAACAAAATGGGCAATCGGCCTGCTTCAAAAAGAAATCGGCATCAGCAGAAGCAGAAGGAAGCATGAAATGCTTCAAAATTTCTTGGTAAACGGGTGCAGTCTTTGGTTTTTAAAAAACACAATGGACCAACACCAGCAGATTACATTGCACCCCAAATCATCACAGACTGTGGAAATTTAACACTGGACTTCAAGCAACTTGGGCTATGAGCTTCTATACCCTTCCTCCAGGCTCTATGACCTTGGTTTCCAAATGAAATACAAAACTTGCTCTCATCTGAAAAGACGACTTTGGACAACTGGGCAACAGTCCAGTTTTTCTTCTCCTTAGCCCAGGTAAGACGCCTCAGGAGTGGTTTAACAACATGAACACAACAACTGTGGCCAAATTCCTTGACACGTCTGTGTGTGGTGGCTCTTGATGCCTTGACCCCAGCCTCAGTCCATTCCTTTGAATGAAGTTCACTCAAATTCTTGAATCAATTTTGCTTCACAATCCTCATAATGCTGCGGTTCTCTCGGTTGGTTGTGCATCTTTTTCTTCCACACTTTTTCCTTCCAATCAACTTTCTGTTAACATGCTGGGATACAGCACTCTGTGAACAGCCAGCTTCTTTGGCAATGAATGTTTGTGGCTTACCCTGCTTGTGAAGGGTGTCAATGATTGTCTTCTGGA
Source organism: Cyprinus carpio (assembly GCF_018340385.1). Lineage (NCBI taxonomy): Eukaryota > Metazoa > Chordata > Actinopteri > Cypriniformes > Cyprinidae > Cyprinus > Cyprinus carpio. Next base: position 13,680,109 of record NC_056600.1, read on the forward strand.
CAACTGTCAGTTCAGCAGTCTTCCCCATGATTGTGTAGCCTAGTGAACCAAACTGAGAGACCATTTTGAAGGCTCAGGAAACCTTTGCAGGTGTTTTGAGTTGATTAGCTGATTGGCATGTCACCATATTCCAATTTGTTGAGAGTATTGAGTTTTTGTTAAATGTGAGCCAAAATCATCACAGTTAAAAGGACCAAAGACTTAAACTACTTCAGTCTGTGTGCATTGAATTTATTTAATTGAATTTATGAAATAAATGAACTTTTCCACAACATTCTAATTTATTGAGATGCACCTGTATGTCATTCTGTCGACTAGCTATGTTAAGACAAGCACCAAATGAATGCCTGAGGCTGGGGACAAGCCAGTCTGTTCACTGGGGGGAGAGAGACCCTGTTCTTGTCCTCCTCTTGTTCCCTACGGCCAACCAAGAACTGTCACTTGCACTGCCCCATGTAAAGAAGCCCAAGACCCCTTCACTAAAGAGCTCTTAAAAGCATCTGTCCTCAGGCAGCTGTTCTGTAGTGTAACTGAGGACAGATGTCGGTTCACGGAGGTCACTGGGTTTATTCAGGTCTTGACTAAGATGAGCAGTGTCTATATTTATTATTAGGCTATGATGTTTAAATTCCAGTTGGGGTGTCTGCATTCATCAACATGTAGGTGTTCTGTCTGTTTCTCAAAAAACAAATGTATTCTATGCAGCCATGAGCATATAAGGTTTTGGAGTTTTTTTTTTTTTTTTTTGCTTTGAAAAAAATAAATGAATAACAATAATTGCTAGTTTTTTAGATACTTAAAAAAAATTGAAATATGAGGAAATATGAATGGTCCTTGCAAGTGGTCGCCACCTCAATGTAAAAGTGCTTTGGGTGGATGCTTACATACTGTATCATTTTATCGTTTTATTATATAAAAATGTATAAAAATAACAATATTCTGCTCTCTTTAAAAGACTCAGATCTCTCTATTAACATCATCAAATAGATGGGATTTGGGCTTTATTGTCCATCAGGTAAAAACAGTTAAATAAACTGTAAATTTAAAAGTAATAGCACACCTACCCTTAGTAAGTCATAGAAATTGAGGTATCATTTATATCTGTAGCACAAAATATGTTAGACATGTTATGCATCTGAATACAGCACAGTCTGTGTGAATGCACTAACCTTTAAGTATGAGCAACAATAATAGGTCACTAACTAACTAGGTCACTGTGAAATCTGCACACCTTTTACCACATTTTCTGCACTGGCGGTGGAATTTTGAGTTAAATCATTTTGATTTACACAATGTACAACTGTTTATTTGTCTAATTGATATTCAAAAGTATTTTAAAAGAACCAAAATTTGCTAAAATTACCATGCAATTGTAAGCGGAAGTGTAGAATTACATAGCAAGATGCTTCTTCTGCAAATACAAATTCCACAGGTCTAACCATAACTGTAATAATAATATTTAATGCAACTAAAATGTTGGTGTCTTAAACCAAAGCATTAAATGCAGACACACACATATTGGTACATCCAGCTTTGATCCTGTCCAGACAGTCACATGAGTCGCCTTTTATCTTTTTGCACATAACGCAGAATAATCAACTGAACAGAACGCTCTGCTACAGGCCAAAATAACCACCGGAATTGAGGAATCTGAAAGGAACACAGAGAAAGCTGCTATTTTTATTTTGCATCAAAAAAGCGTTGATCTTGCATAAAGCTCACAGCACAAATAAACAAGACTAAATGGAGAGCGAGCAAATTCAGCTTTAATGAATAACTAAAACAGCTCTCAAAATGCATTTCTTGTCTCACCCTAACTCCACACATCCTCAAAACAGGCTCTGAATGAGTGTTTTAAACCTCATTAAAACACACGCCTATAAAGCAACACACTCATGGCATGTAATATAAATCACAGGACCACATTCAAATGTACTACATCGCCTCTCTCATATCTGGCATATCAAGTAAAAAGGCAGTGCCCCATGTGATAAATATGGGTGTGGATGGTGGAAGACATGCAATGCTTAAAAGATTTTTGATGTGTACACCGGATTGGACTCCAGCAGTCAGATTTACTGAACACAGAGACATGACGCTAAACAGGATATCGGTATCTATAACACTAGGAGGGAGACATCAGAGCTCAACGCTCCCTCATACTGTCCTTTCCCAGTGTTGGTGCCATGTTCCAGCTCGTGTAAAAAGCATTTTCAACCGATAAAGATCAAATTAAACTCCTGCAGGCTGAGGGAGAGCAAAACAGGTGGAGATTGCATGAAACATGAGATTGAGTAAATCTCACACACAAACAAAATGAGTTTAAAGGAAGAGTTCACCAAAAAACAAGAATTTTGGAATCATTCGCTCACCATTCACTTTTATGGACACTTTTGAAGTTTGAAAGCTCCAGTTCCATAATAGTATGGAAAAGAGTGACTTGTACATTTTAAAAAATGTCTTCATCTATGTCCCATGGAAGAAAGAAAGTCATGGAGCTCGGAGTGATATGAGGGTGAGTAAATGATGACTGAAACAATCCTTTAAGGTCTCAGATTTGCTTATGACCCTTAAAAGAGAAGATATTGATGTCCAAAAGGGCTCGTGCCAGTTTTGTTCATCTAGAGCGAAAGGACCATAAGTTAAATGCCATGATGAGTTCATCCATTGAGAGAGAGACAGAAACAACATGAACTATGATAACAGTAGTAAAGGTCACTGCCATCTCAGACAAAACAGCTGTTGACATACAAAACACAGAGAGGCCTTGACCGTCAACTGTGAGAAACCAAATAACAAACACTGCAGGAAAAACTCGCACTAAAAAGGATAAAAAAAAAAAGGTCGGTTGACTCTATCAATCTGTCTACAGACATTGTGTTTACATTGCAAGAAAGTGTCATGGCTCAACTGTTCCAATCTCATTCTGCTATTTTTCCATTAAAACTTCCTCCGCCCTCTTTACCCCATAATAAAGATGCAAATGAGCCTCCCAATACAACAATTTGATGCCGACAGTCTCATAATACTGATTCTAAAATAGGTGTAATATCAGTGTAAATAGTTTAAGAACATACAGTATTTGATTAATTAAACATCAAATAAAAGACTTCAGATGAAAAACAAAAACAAATCAATGGCCTAAATAAAAGCATACAGTGAAGTTGCATGTTAAAGAAAAAATGAGTGCGTTCACCAGACTCACAGCAAGGGAGAAGTGGATAACCATCTACAGTATAGAAACCACTCAGCACACCTACACAGCCATAATGGAAAGTTCACTTCAGTTTCTGGGAAACAGATCAAATAAAATGCACAATTTATGGGTAATATAAAGGTATGAGTGCTCCGAGATCTTTGCCATTACTGAGAGAGAGATGTGTCACCAAACTACGAGAGGTATCGGGGAAAGAGGTTGTTTTGTGTGTGTGGGTTTTAACGTTTTCTGAGAAATCGAATCTGCACAGTTATTTTTGAAAATGTTTTGAAAAGTGCTTTGAGATCTGAGATGGGAAATTTCTTCTAAATAAAATAAAAACATGAAATAAAATGAAGTACAATGAAATAAAACAAAAACTAGATTATCTATATAGTATAATATAGAATTAAATTAACCAAAATTAGCATTGATGCATTTTTGTGAGTCCTCCTTATAGTTTCTGATATCTTTTGCTTTTTCCAAATACCTCTCAGGTCAGATCTACATCTGCAACCGCAACAGGTGACAACTGGTAGTCATGGAAACAGCACAGTGGCTTCCTAAAATCATGGGCTCAAAGCTCTTGGCCTTCAGAAGGGAGAGAGGAAACAGAGAAAGTAAGAAGACAGACAGAAAGAAAGCGATCTGCTGCAGATTGACTGTGGCGCCATTTGAACTGACCCACGGGGCAAAGAATCAGAGAGATCTCAGCAGAAGTACTCAAATCTTATCTGAGCACAGCAGAGAGTCCATCAAAAGCTCACGCAGGGTACAAAAGGCTGTTCCGGGGTCAGCGGGAGGAAATCTATCCCGCAGCACAGCGTCTGAACTCTTCCCACGTAATTAGATCACTTGGGTTACTTGTCGTAATTTATGAAGACACATATGAGAAGCTCGAGCTTTGAGGCGAAAACAGTGGGGCAGAGATCATGCCCTGATAAAAACAAATCCATCCCATTCAATCTGATGGACTGACAGGCCATGTATTCAACAAAACAAGCAGAGAATAGGGGCAAAAAGCAATTGAATAACAGCAGTGGCAAATTTCTCAGGTTTAAAAGGGTTTTTGCACAAAAAATGAAAACGGTGACAATTTATTACGTTTTGAACTCCAAAAGAAGTATCATAAAAGGAGTCCAGGCTACTCCAATATTATAAAGCCTCTGATGAAAAGATTGACAATTACTCTTTTACTATATATCTTAATACTATAAAGCCTACTGTATCATATTTGATACAGATTTCCTGTGATCAGAAATCTGATTGTAGGATTATTTCAGTATCCATACATTATTATTTCTTTTGTTAAATATAATTTTAAAATGTATCACATATGATACAACAGGAGAAACGCTTATTTATAACGTTGTTGTTGCCGCCGCCATGTCGTATAGACGCTGTGTGTTTCACTGTGAAAGCGAAACTACTTTGTTTGGCCTTCCAAAAGAGGACGATATCCGCTCCGTCATGCCTGGAGCTGATCCGTGCTGGTCGCTGAGGAAATACATCAACTTTGCACTGTGGATCACAGAATGGGCTTTCACCGTGGACGAAGCTGTGATCAGCCCGGGGTCGTCACATGTGGTTGCCACACGCACAAGGTACGCTCCTTCATAGAATCCGCCTCCATCTCACGCTTGAGGCATTCGGACAATCACAACGCGCTGGATAGCTGGCCAATCACAGCACACATCGCTTTTCAAAGAGATGAGCCTTGTGAAAATCAAAGTTTGATTTCAGGTGACTAGATGGCTGGGGTGAAAGAGCAAATTAAGGGGTCTTGTCAAGATGATGGGCTTACACTGCTGTATTTCTGACTCACTAGCGCGAAGAGCTCTTCCAGAACATGCAGTAAACAGCAGGGAGGAGAACATCAGCCAGAGTGAGTGATATAACAGGAGCTGCAGTGCATGCTGGGCCACCAGCGAAGAGCAAATCTGAAGCCCGACAGGGGTTAAATTACAAAGAGTGGATATTCTTAAAAGATTTTTGAATCTCCCCTCCCTCCATTAAACATTTCCATGGAGAACCATCCATGCTTAAAAATACCACATACTGCAATAAAGCTACACCACCTACCTCCTCCTTGAAAACCTCTTTCACACTCGTTCTTACCTTTGCAGGACGGGTATGAAGCAGCAAAATAACCAGCAGGACTTTCCCGGAGAAGGACCTTCTGAGGAATGAGGCTCTCACCTTCGTTTACATGTAGTTTTTCATTCTCAAAGATCTGATAGGGCCACTGTTGCACCACACAGCATTTCAGTGATGTTTCTGTGCACACACACTCACACACGCTCATTTGTGCACATACTCGATCACACTGTCATGTCTTGTCATGTCACAGCTTTGGAGAGAAACTGAAAGATGAGTATTCTGCATGTTATGTATTTGTGAGCTGACATATATGAACACTGTGTGCTGAAGTTATCTGTCTGTTTAGATTAGTCTGAAATTCATAATCAGGGTGGGGTTGTAGACGCAAGAGGAGGTAATGATGGAGAACAGTGGAAAAAGATCAGAATAGGCTGAGCCTCTTAGAAACACACACACACACACACACACACACACACTCTGAGCTGATGGCTGTCTTTTCCAGTGGATTAAAGGCCACATGTTTAATTGCTTGTTAACAAATGTTTACTGCGCTGTATTGAACTGCACCCATTTCCTGCCAAAAATAGGGCCAGAGATCCTGCCAGACCTACAGCAGCTCGCAGGGATAGAGAGAAAAATGTATCTGTACCCAATGCTTTTTACATTTAATAATAAATAAATATATGACTGTAATATTCTAATAGTGCAGAGAAAAATCTTCTCAGTGCTTGCTAAGGCAAACATCAATATTACTACTGCTTATACTTATAGGGTCTGCAGGATACAGTAATTATGCAATACTGAAATAAAATCTATGAATTTTTTAACTATTAACTACTTAAGGACCATAAAACTATTTTAAGGAACATAACTAACAAATTATTTTAAAGAACAAGTAAAAAAAATAAAAATCTATTTCATACAAATCCTGTCCTTTTGAACTTTCTATTCATCAAAGATCCTAAACAACAAATCAGTTTCCACAAAAATACTAAGCAGCACAACTGTTTTCAACATTTGATCATATGAAATGTTTCTCGAGCACCAAATCAGCATATTAGAATGATTTCTGAAGGATCATGTGATCTTGAAGAGTGGTGTAATGATGCTGAAAATCCAGCTTTGCCAACACAGGAATAAATTAATGTACATTTTAAAATATATTCAACACTTTAAATTGTAGTAATATTTCACAATATTACTATTTTTCTGTATTTTGGGTCAAATCCCTGGTGAATGAAAATCAAGCTCTTTTATATTGGGGGACAGGCAGGGGTACTCTATGTTGGGTGACAGGCGAGAGGGTCAAAGTAAAATAAAAATTAAAAAGAACAAAATAAGTGATCAGATTTGTGATTTTCACCTGGCAGATCATGAAAGGGTGAAAAATGTGACAAATTCCATAGAGTTACACTGAAGGAGAGACGTACTGTATAGAGATCAGAATATCACAGGGCAATTGTACTCACATATATAACACACAATAAAAAAAAAAAAAAAAAAAAAACAAAAAAGTGCAAAAAAAAAAAAAAACACACACCAAAAACACAATCACAACCAACCAAAAAATCAATCTCTATGAAGTGTCAAAACATTCCTTTCCTCAATGTACTAAAGTGTACTTGCAATCTGAGGTTTGTTCATATCACTAACACTACTATGAGCAATAGTAAGAGCGATGCTATCAAACATCTCAACTCAAGCATTCAGCATAAAATTCCAATAGCCTAAAAACTTGTAGTGACATTAACATAAATTATCACAAAAACATGAGCTTGTGTAGCCTACAGACAGTCATAAAGCAGGCGTGTATGAGCGAAAACGCAACATTAGCAGGGGTAAGTTAGGTTATGTTTGCAGGCAAGGGTTCAGCATCACGTCTGGTACAATCTTGTTTCATTTTCTGTGCTGTTCGTCTTTGACTCACTCTCAGATATTAAAAGCCACAGAACAATATCAGACCTGTCTATGAGTCTGTCAGTCTCTCAGTTCTCATGGGCGGCACCGGCACCATATACTATTCAATATACCCTTTCTTATATGGAATTGCCATGTATCTCTCTCTATATGCCCACAGGAATCATAAACAATTATGAAATATTGAATTCGCTGTAGCTTTACCATTTGTCTCAAACTGCAGATCTCCCAGGCAACCAGTATCGACAAGTGCTGTGGGGTCTACATGCTGTCAGAAGAGTGATGTTAAATTGGTGTTACATTAGAAACTAGAACTGTTCAGATGATACATGTGTTTGTGTGTGTGTTTATACAATTGTAATTGCACACATATTTGTGCGTGTGTTTATGGGTGGACAATAAAAACATTAATTTTTATCTAACCACTCAACACACAGGATTGTGATCTCTGAATCCCTGTGGGTGGCTGCACTACAGGGAACACACATACACACAGACACACAGAGACCCTCTAATCAAACTCTCTTTAATGGAATGATGGTGTTTAATTATGTCACGGAGCCCTGTTAGCACACTGAGTCATAAACACGAGCAGAGCGCACAATAATGCTTGCATGAGTGCATGGGCACACACCAAAACACTCCATTAATACGGTGACCAGCATAAGTGGCCATTAGGTCAGTTTATAGTTCTTAGATGTTTGAAGAAGCGAGGCAGTACAGAAGAATATAGGAAGACACTCAGGACAGTCCACTTTCAATTAAGAGAGACAATCAACTCATATAAGCAATATCTATTCTTATTCTAGACTAGTGGACCAAGAATTATATTAAATGTAGTTCACTGACAAGCTACACAAAATCGCATTCAAAATCAGAGGTGATTTATTGGCGATTCAATTGCCGAGCAATTTGTGTAGCTTGTCAGTGAACTACAGCTCTGTGTAGTAAATGCCGCTCCATCTGAACGCATGTGCTAGAGATTAACTACTCATAACAGGAGCGGGTTTACTAATGAGATGCGCATGAAAATCACATTCGATATTTTGCACAGCCCTACCAGCAGGACTAGCACCTGCTAGCACCTGCTCACAGTGCCAAAGCCACTTCCAAGTGGTTTGCTGACCATGATATGACTGTGCTTGATTGGCCAGCCAACATGCCTGACCTGAACCCCATATGGAATCTATGGGATATTTTCAAGAGAACGATGAGAAACAGTCGATCCGACAATTCTCAAGGCTCAATAGTGCGTCAACAGTTCCACAGGCTGATCGCTTCCATGCCACAGCTCACTGATGTTGTAATTTTTCTTTATATATATATATACACACATAAATATATACAAACCCGATTCCAAAAAAGTACATATATATACATATATATACACACACACACACACACACACATATATGTATATATATATATATATATGTATCAAGAGTTCGGTTCCAAAACGCAATAAATCCATTTTGATCAATTTGAGTAAAAAAAAAATTCCACAGGCTGTGAGCTCACAAAAGTTCCACAGGCTGATCGCTTCCATGCCACAGCTCACTGATGCTGGAATTTTTCTTTATATATATATATGTATATATCCCCTATATATATATATATAACAGTATATAAACGTATATATATACACACATAAATATATTGCCCGATTCCAAAAATAGTACATATTTATATGTATATATATATATATATATATATATAGTTATCAATCAAGGTCTTCGGTTCCAAAACGCAATAAATCCATTTTGATCAATTTGAGTAATGGTGAAAGATTCCACAGGCTGATCGCTTCCATGCCACAGCTCACTGATGCTGTAATTTTTTCTTTTATATATATAATATACACACAGTAAATATATACAAACCCGATTCCAAAAAAGTGCAACGTCTATATATGTATATATATGTTATATATATATATATATGGATATACCTTTATATATATATATATATATATATATATATATAGCTATATATGCCACACATATCATATATTTTTTTGTCTTTTTTTATTGAGTTATATAATAATATTATATTTTTAAATGTATAAAATTAAATTATATTTCTATATTTATAATTATATATATATATATATAATAAATATATATATATATATATATATATACAGATACAATTTTATATTTGCCATAGTCCATTTTAAATGTATATATAGTATATATATATATATATATGTATCAATAGTTTCGGTTTTTTGAAACGCAATAAATCCATTTTGATCAATTTGAGTAAAAAAAAATTTTTTTTTTTAACAAGAAAGTGGCAAGATGAAAACCACTATTTTCTGTTTCAAAATTTCACATAGCATCTTTAGCTCATAATAACATTAAAAATTCAAATCCAGATTTTGATTTTCAAAGATTTATTATAAAATGTTATTTTTTCCACAAAATGCAATAAATCCATGACACGTTTTGTTGTTGTTGTTGTTGTTGTTTTGTTTGTTTGTTTGCTTTTCCATTGAATCACTATAAAAGTTATTTTTTCATATTGAAACAGTTGAATACACAACATAGTAAGTTGATCCACATATGACAGGCTCTGAACTTACTGAAATCAATACTAATCTTATATACAGGCAATGGACTAAAAAATACATTCAGTTGGTCATCGCTCCCAAAATGAATTTAACTGGTCATCTTGTTAATGGTATAAATTAATTACAACAATAAAAGAAAATTTCTGCATGAACATACATGAACAACATCACATTAGACCACAGAAATTCCAAAATGTTATTTCCCTTACATTCAACTAGCTACCAAAAGTGCATTCATCTTTAGCATGTTACATTCATTTAGTTGACTAGTGCTATACGCTGTATTAACAAAAACATCAATGGCATTAATAAAAACACTAACAAGCTACGCAATATCACATTCATAATCTAATGTGACTCATCTACGATTATGAACGCGATATTGCATAACTTGTCAGTGATGTACGGCTCTGTGTATTAAAGCATGCGATGGATATTTATCACAGAACCGGCTTTACTGATGAGATGCACATGACAATCACATGCGATTTATCATGCAGCCCTTGTTTAATGATAACAATTACAAAGTAGATGAGGAAAACTAGGATGCCGGGTGTATTCAAAGTGCCGCCATTACTGTCTAGCATGTGTGGAATGGTTCGCTGTGATTGGCTGTTACTGTTTACAGAGCGTGGAATAAATCACTCAAAAATGACCGACCAATACCGACCAGATACAATACTGATTTTGGCAGAAACTTTAATCGCGTAAGCATTTATCGCGTTTTGGAACCACAGAAATTCCCGAAAAGATACAATACCCTGATTTTGGCAGAAACTTAAAGCGCATTCATTTATTTGCGTTTTGGAACCAAACTTGACTATATATATATGAATTTATATATATATATATAGAGTTTAAATAAAAATATATAAAAACAAATTAAGAATAATATTACATATAAAATAAAAGAATAAATATATATAATATATATATATATATATATAATTAAATTGTATGAAAACAAATGAAGAACGATGGGTCCCTTTCAAGAATCACTGAAGATGCGCATCAATCACATGTATTTTAATCATGCTCCCTTTTTTTTACATTGTGTGCACTTTTAATGATTATAATGATTTTGGCAGAACTTGAGTTTTAAACGTGAGGACATTTTATTAATCCGTCCATTCTTTTCAGTTTCAATGATTTAGCTAAATCATCACCAGGTTTAATTTACTCGTTTCTTGTTTTAGTTTGGCCTAAATAATGGGAGCAAAATTATTCAGTGGCTCACGTTTTACTAAAATAATGAAAATAATTTGTAAAACAGGCAACAACTTTTTAATCAGTGTACAGACAGATATCTTTTCCCCAAGTAGTTATCTGTCAAAATAAATGATAGGTAACAAATAACAAAGTATGTGCATGTTTTATTCTGTTTTATTCGGCAATACTCGCGGTGGTAGAAAGCACACTCCGGTTGGCCACCTACTGTGTAATATATATATATATATATATATATATATATATATATATATATATATATATATATATATATATATATATATATATATATATACATTGTTTCTTCATTCAAGTAGATATGCTTTCTTGTCTGGAAATAGCTGCCCAAGGGTGTTACCAAGATGCCCACAGACTGGACTGATAAAAAAATAAAAAAATTCATAAATTGTATTATAATCAGAATTCATTCCAATCCATCCCATGGTAATTGGCGTCCAAAATGTCCAAAAAAAAAAAAAAAAAGATTAGCAAAATGCATCAATTGTATTATAATCAGAATTCATTCCAATCCATCCCATGGTAATTACAATTTCCAAAGTCATAAGTAAAGTCTTTAAATATTATAATATTGAATTCTGCCACCACTGATGAAATCACTGCTTAACTTTTCAGTTGAGTGGGGGTTAAGGATGCAGGTTATCATGCCTGGGACCAAAAATAGAACAACTTGACTGTATCTCGCAGCTGAATCTCACTTATCTCTCTCCACGGTTACAAAACACCACATCAATAACACTTGCACCAAGCGCAGCTGGATAAAAATACACCACCTTTGGTAACCCAAAGCGATGAGAACTTGTCTTCTCTACACTCTCATCATGCATCTGTCTATCTCCCCATCTCTCTTGCACCTACTGTAGGGAAACGACAGAACTTCATTTCATCACCTATGAAGGCACGGCATCAAAGGAACTACAATGCGCTCCTCACTCAACACTAGTTGCCAAGGCAACAATACAATGGACCTTATAAAGCTAATAAATAGTGAGGAGGAAAATGGAAAATGAAAAAAAAGAAAGAAAATGGGGTGAACGAAAGCATGAAAAAGTGAGATCTATTACTAGAGCTGCAGAAAGAGGACTTCAATGCCTTTACTGTGATTTTGACTCTGATCCGCGACTTCAATCGCAGCAGCGCTTGGAATTCATGTCTTGGACTCTCAGAGGAGATGCTAACATGTGATTCCTGTGATGGCCCTTTTTTGTTTTCATATGCCAGCAGAATTAAATAAAAGTACTGAATCGACTGAACATACTATGAGATCTCAATGTTGATAACCCAAAAATCTGCTTCTGTGCAAAGAATCTCAGAACTTAATGCCACCAGATGAAACAAGCTCAAAAACCCCATGAAACGCCACTATTACAAAGTCCTGTGACAGTGGGACATAGGACACGTTTATTAGGGCAGACCGTCAGGGAGCCGCCATCAAAGAGAAGAGCAGAGGACCCCTCCATTTGAAAAACCCCCCTATTAGACTGGAGAGTGACTGAGATGAATAGGCCCTTTTCACAGTAGAGACCTGACAAACAGAGATATAAACTCCCCTGTAGCACCAAAAGGGTTTTGTATGCTGCAGCAACATTTCCCTCGCTGTCTATCACCGTTTGCCTTCTTTAAGAGATCGCTTGTCTTGCACAGAGGGAATGGTGTGTAATGTGGCCAGGGAGAGTCGTGTAACTCACAGGCCAAATGAGGCTTTGGTTAAAGGGTTGCCAGGTCCTCCTGTGACACATCCACAGGTATAGAGGTTTTCGGGAGCGACAGAGATGAAAGTAATGACACCCACTGGGATCTATAAGAGTGACTGAATTTAATAAATGGTAGAAAAGTTTGACAGCTAAGCCCGACAGCAAAATTCAAAATTAACTTTTTGCCACACCTTTCAATGGGGAGTGAATTTACCAGTAATAGATATTTCTTACCAGCCAAAGAAAGCACTGTGCAAAATAATAAAATAAAATATTTAAAAAATGGAGTCATTAAAATAATTAGGACTGCAAAACGCACACTATAAAAGTTTGTTTACAAACTATATGTGTGTGCACTGTTCATATTTATTTTATATATATACACACACACACACATAAATGGATACATTTAAAAAAATATTTGTATGTATATATATTTATACATGTATATAATTTATATTATATATAAATATAAATATTTCATCTATAAATATAAAATTTTCCTTAATATATGTGTGTGTTTATATATACAATTAATTGTTTTGCAGCCTTAGAAAAAAATACATATTTCCTATCAGTAATAAAAAGTAAAAGGATTGAATTTACTATAATTCTTACCAGCCATAAAAAGCACTGTGCAAAATAAAATAAAATAATATTAATTAAAAATGGAGTCAGAGAAAAAAAATACATATTTGCCATAAAAAGTAAAAGGAGTGAATTTACCACCGATAAATATTTCTAACCATCCATAAAAAGCACTTTGCATAATAAAATAAATAAATAAATAAATAAATAAATAAATAAAATACATATTTCCTATCAGCCATAAAAAGTACTGTGCAGAGTACTGTGCAATATTTTGTGAATTTTACAATAATATGTGTATGTGTGTGTGTGTGTGTGTATATATATATATATATATATATATATATATAAAATAAACAATAAGACAAGACTCTACATATAATTAACTGAAGTTATCTAAAAGGTTAAACTAAAGTTTTATGCATTTTTTGTTCTTGTTGTTTTATGAATAGGTTTGCATTCACAACTGTTTATCGTTTTAAGATAATATACTGTATATATACCTGAATACCTGAATAATGATTATTAAATTAATTTTCCCTTGTATCTTAGTGACAAATAGTGCAAGTGACTGTCACTCACTGCAGAGATGAGTCAGTCTCCATCTTTGTGTGAAATTGTACCTGTACATCAAGACACAATATTATTTTGTTTCTCATATCAATTTATTTAGCGAAGGTTATTTCACATCTAGAGGAAAAATAACATCTTTAGTCATCCATGATAAACTACTACTGGAAAAAGTTGTTTTTTTAAAGTATATTTTTACTGGTCAACTCACAAATAACTGTTTTATTTACTTGCCAACTACAACTTTTACTAAAAAGTGGTGGGTGTTAATTTTGGATGCTGCCTGACTGAATGAGGAAAATAAAAAAAGGGGGAACAAAAACACTTTTAACAAAGGTAGGTATTGCAATATCCCCCACTGTTACCGACCGTATCTAAACCGAAAACAGCAAACTTGGCAAAAGTGAATAAGCAGTAACTTTTCTAATTAGATTATCTCTCTCCCTCCTCCCTACTTTTCCCCATTTTCTCTGAACACATGCGTCAAGGGATCAGGGTGCCAGACAAGCATGTGCGCAGCATTAGTACAAACCAACGGACTGCAAAGTACACCAGAGTCACCATGACTACCCCACCTCAGGACCAGGAATGACATTGCCATAGAAACAGCATCAACTGCCCACTCGGCCAGCAGTGCTGTAGGTGGATGCTGAGGAAATGACAGGCAGGAAGTGGCGGCCTTGGCATCGAAACCGCCCGTGCCAAAACAATGACGTCTGCTGAGGTGGTGCATTTGCAGCAGGCCTCTCTATGTGCAACAATTCAGACTGAGGACATTCCTACATGCCGGTTTCATACAGTGCAGAGTAGCAGAGCGGCACTTTAAAATGCCGTTCAAGCCATTAAAAGGTGGTTTGATGAGTAATTTAGTCACACTTTTACAGTAGTGCTGCTCAAAGCAGCGGGAATCACTCTGTTGTTGGCACAAGCACTCTGAGCCAATCAAGAGAGAGGCCTCCTGCTGAAATTAACATGTCTGCATGAGAAATGTAAGGGGGGTCGGCATCCCTGTGAACAGAAAGTGAATGCATCCCAAAGCTACCATTATTTGTTCACTCAGACACTCGACACTTTTACACCTCTAAATTCTGACCGCATGTCAGCAGTTTTCTCAAATCGTGTCTTTTTTATTTGTCGTAAGGGATTATATTTGAGAAATCTCATCCTCTAGACATAAAGAGGAAATTAAATGCTAAAGAAAGGAGAGTCGTACCAGTGACGCTGTAGTCTTCGGCGGATCCGATGGAGCAGTTGGCGGGGCTGATGGGAGGGCTTCCGGGGGGGCTGGTGCTGAAACTGGCGTAGCCGAGTGATGAACTGACCTCCGAAGGGTCACCGCTGTGGTTCTGCAGGGGTTTCTGGACGTCCTGGGAGGAGGACAGTGAAGTCCGTTGCTTTGGCTATGACAGGAAAGAGTGTAATGTTAGCATCAGTCACTTAAAGAGGAGACTTTTATAAGCCTATTTTATATTTGCCAAGTCTCCTGCAACAGATCCTTATGCAATTCTATCTAAATTGTAATGTAGAATTTACACTTCACTAAAATGAGGAAATTGGAGGCCTTTTGTGAGGCACCATAGCCCACATGGAAAGCAATGATGTGCAACATAACCAATTACTGGCTGCTGGAGTCACTAGAAAAGAGTGGTATTACATTTCTGGACTGTGAAAATGAACGACATGCATAAATGTGCAGAAAATTAAGAGCAGGAGACTGAGGGTGGATGGTGGGATTTTATCATACTTGTTTTTAAACAAAAATAAAATGAAAACCCATTTCTAACTTAGGTAGGTTAGTGTGCTAAAGTTTAAAATATATAAATTCACACTATGAGATATAAAGTCACATTGTGAGATTTGAGATGTGATATTGCAGTTAGGTTTGGGCCAACAGATGGAAAGGAATAAATACGAGATGGGAGGAAAATATATATTTCAATATTTTCTCTCACTATCATTGGGTAATTATACTGTATATAAATTGCGGGCATCAGGGAGCCGCTATTATGCCTTGCATTGAAACTGCTTTTGAATGCACATTCACTTTTTAGTTTCATTTTCACTTTCAAAACTCGCGATCGCATGTAATCTGTTAGCGGCAGTACTTCGCACACATTTTGCAAATCATTCGCCATCATCCACAGTCATCTATCCTTACTCTGTTTATGCAGTAAGTAAGAAATTTTATGTAGCTACTTTAATTTAATAGGGAACCGTTAGCAACCTTTATTTGTTTTCCGTGCCTTTCTGAATACGTTTTCATGCATCGGGCACACCCCCTAACTCTCCCTTGCCCCCCGATGTCATCAGTTGTGAGAAAGTCGCAAATACAAAAAAAAGTCAGATTTGTAAGATATAAAATTTAAGTTAGGAGTAAAGGAGGCTTGTATTAATGAGAAAGTCGCAATTGTTAGATATAACATTTTGAGGAATAAAGTTGCAATTAAAGTTTTAAAGACACATTTATGAGACATAAATTCAAAACTGCGAAATATAAAGACCAATTGTGAGATATAAATTCACAATTTTGAGAAATAATTGCAAATGTAAGAAAGTTGCATTTATGAAAAATAGTTGCCAGTGTGAGAGTCACAATTACGTAAAATAGTCGCAATAAAACTAATTGTGAAGCATAATTATTTTGTTTTTATTAATTAATGCATTTTTTAGTTTTATTTATTTATTTGCCAAAAATGGGTTTTCATAAATGACTTGAAAATCATTGTAGCCCTTTTTTGGTAACACTTTTCAAATTACTGCTTATTAATAGTTAGTAAGACAGTTGTTAAATTTAGATATGAGGTATGATTAAGGGATCTAAAAATAAAAAATAAGGCATTAATATGTGCTTTATAAGTACTAATAAACAGTCAATATGCTAGTAATGTGCAAGCTAGGAAGCAGCAAGTTAATTGTGAGAATTGGTCCTTAAAATAAAGTGTCACCCCTTTTTTTGCCAATGGTGCCCATACAAAACTCACAGAAACAATGCAAAAATGAGGTGGAGTTGTTGCTACACAGTGGCTAGGGTGTTCTGTCTGGTTGACAGCATTTTGCTGTGCACATGCTAGATGACCTGCATAGTAGATTACTGGCTCAAATCAATAGGTCCCACCCTCAAGTTTGTATGATATTCTGAGGCATTCCTTTACTAAAAATCTTTGCAAAGACATCCCAACAAAAATCAAATGCACTACGCAACAGAGTTTGTCTGCAGGAGAGAAGAAAGTTTTGAAAAAGCCTGCAAGTAGGAGGTGGAATGGATGTGAGATACATATTGCTCAGTGAGAGGGAGAGACAGAGCGAGACAGGGAGAGAAAACAACAAAAAGAGATGACTATGTGCAGAGTCAAGCAGTTGTATAACCACAGGAAGCCTTACATAAGTCTTCACAGACAATCTTCACTTACTGTTGCATCACAGGTGTCCAAAATGCCAAATTAATTAATTTGCATGAGAAAAATGTCTCTGATTTAAGTGACTTAATTTCACACACGCACGCACTTGGCAGAAACCTGACACCACTTGAAAACAGATGAAAAAAAGAATAAAAAAAAAAAAAAAGAAAAAAAAAAAAGAGAAAATTAAAAAAAAATTTGAAAAAGAAAAAATGGGAGAAAAAACAAAGAAGACTGAAGTAAAAAGAAGGTGAAAGCAGGTATAATTGTTGTCTAAGCTTTATACAACAACCAACTTTCATGCATAATAAATCGGTTTAAATCAAAAGCTCTTTACCATACATGCTTCATCCACCCTTATATCAAGTTCCTTTCTTCTGTCCATGTCTAATAAAGTATAATATGACTACTGCTTACGGCCTCCAGCCAATTTATAACTCTTCACCTCCCTGAAAGCTGTTTCCTCTGACAATACAATTCTCAAAGATGTTTTTGGCCTCATATGCTCACTCAAACTAGCTCAGGATTGAACTATTTTTCTTTATTCTTACCTCTCAGTTTGATTAAATATTCAGAAATTGGAAAAATCAACCTTTTGGAGGACATGACCTGTGTGTTAATATACAAAATGGATATCAGATAATATTTAGTCAAAGTTTCTTAACATACTATTATACTTAGTTTCTTTGCTTATGTTTTATATTTGATTCTGCAATTTTGTTGTGCATTTGCTCCCTCTGCTTGTATTTTGTTCTCCTATTTGTGGAACTATTTCTAACTATGTTCAGTTTTTTTCTTGTTTTGATTCTAATCTGTATGCAAAGTATATAAATAATAATGGTTGGTGTTTTAGGGCCCTATCAGCTTCCTTTGCTATTTTTATGTGGAAATATTAAAGAAAATTTATTTAGGAGTAATATAATTTCCTTAGAGAGCTAAAACCAGCACAGTTTAATATAATATGCACTCTGATACTGATATGATACTGCACTCTGGCATTGGCGGATCTTCATTTAATATTAAGAATTGTGTGTGATTCAGGAACGTCCTGTTCAGCATTGTCTATATATCCCATCTCAGCGATTATTAAAAATACTGATGCTATTATTATACCAAGCAGATATTTGACTTGTTTTTGATTTCGTGTACTCTATATTTAGAAACCTTACTCAATATTACTGCTTTTCAATGCGATCTGGATGACTTTTCAAACACTCTGCAGCACTTAATTTCCCTTGTCTGTTGGAAAAGAGATGAAAAAGACAGTTTGTATTTGACTATGCACATCCGCCACAGTTTTGCCCAAATCTGCAAATTCAGGCAGTTTTCATTTTGTTGTCAAACACACCTTGGTGTCAGGAAGTGCTGCTAATGAACCTGTTACTCACACACTTGCAGTCTCACACCATGAACTCCTAATGAGTCCGTCATGGCTGACTGTAGTTAAATTAAAAAACAAAACATGCCTGTTCATCAAACACACCCACTGTCTCCTCTAATAATGTTGTACAGCAGTCACACACACACTGTCACACACTCACCCTCTCCCTGAGGTGAAGATCAGAGAGGAGGAACAGGATGCACACCTGCTTCACTTACATACACATGCACGTGTGGCTGCGCGTTAGCTCACTAATACTACCTTGATTACACTGGCCCATTATTCAGAGAGCGAGTGTAGAGTGAGAAATTGTGCGCTAATTTATGGATGGTAATTATGATAATTATTCAGTGGGCTCTGGGATTGTGGGGCAATAAATGCCACTAACGCGACTGTTTCACCTCCCAGTGGGGCATTCAAGAATGCAGTACTGTCAATGCATATGCAGATCACATTCAGCTCAAATCTCAGAGCGAGAATTTATAATTACGGAGAATCATTCAGCGCTGATTTTATATGCTCATCTGGTTTGGGAAATACAATCACATTGAGTGACACAGACTGTCAAGAATGTGTTCAAATCCAATTCTCATTACAATAATGTGCAACGCTCTTATAATATGGGATTAAAATACATTACAAATATAACAGTTACACTTTATTTTGATAGACATTCTATTATCTATAAGTAACTTTGCAACATGTCAACTAATTCTCATTAATTTTCAACTACATGTCTACTAACTCTCAGAGTAGACTGTTAGGTTAGGTTTAGGGTTAGTAGGATAAGTTGACATATACTGTAGTCAGTATGTTGTATGTTGTGGAACCATCAAATAAAGTGTAAGAAGATATTAAGCAGACAGTCCATTAATACTCTAATGACTGCTTGCTGACATGTAGTTGCAAGGTTACTTACTGTTAGTAGAATTTCTAAAGTGGACTATCAAAAAAAGTGTTGCCAATATAATATAATTGAATATAATCTTAAACATATTTTCATTGTTTCTACAAATTGAGAAATTACAGTAAATAAAATCGTAGTGAATCAATTAATATCGCTTCTATATAAATATCGCTAAATTTTAATATGCCATACAATTATTTAATTATAATCTAACTTAATTAATATTCTAAAACACACACACACACACACACACACACACACACACACAAAAGAAAAAAATTAATTTGTAAACTGATATCATATTTATTTCCCCCCTCAATAATTATTATTTTTACTGAAGAACTTACAGAATCAGACTCTTGAATATACTGAAATCATGAAATAAATCATGATCATTACATTTATCAACATTTCCAATTTCGGTTATTAAAAAAATATGTAAATTAAAACAACAGGCAGCCTTTGAGTCAAATGGTTGAGAAGAACTGCAATAATGGAAATCGGATTTTATTTTATTGCACAGTAATTAGAACTTGTAGAATGTAGAATTTAGAAAATGTGTGTAATTTTCATAAGATGAAAAAGACAAAATAAAACAATGAATTTTTTTTTTGCCTGAAATTTGCCTAAAATGGGGTTTGTACATTCGCAAAATAAAGACACTCGCTTGATCATATTTCATAATCTCTGAGACACTATAACTTTGTATATGCCTTGTGTTAAGATCTGTTTCTACTGATCCAATCCAAAGCTTTTATTTTTACAGTGATATAATCATCTTACAATTTTATAAGAGAACTGGTGTTCTTTACAAATATATGTTCTCTTTTGACACTAGCTGATCCACTGAGGGTGTGGATGTGAATTTGAAAGTACACCAATAATTCAAATATTCAAATATAATTCAAAAAGAATTCAAAACAGTCTGTTTTCAAGGCTGGTTATAATACTGAGTGCCCTAAGCAGTTTGATCATCGAGATAAAGATACAGACTGAGGTGTTGAACAACCTTGATGCATAGTGCAACACTTTATCAACATTCCTCTTCCACACACACACACACACACGCACACACACTTTCACTCACTTCAATACAACTGCTGTCTCCATGATAACGGAGGCAAAGCTGAAAGAACAGCACCGCAATAACAACAACATAACCAAATATAGAGTTCCTGTTGCTAAAAAAAGGCAACAGGAACACACTCAGCAAAGGAGGAGGGGCTGCTGTTCATTACAAAATGAGACGCCTCAGAGCACAAATCAAACCGACTGCAGGGTTTTACAACACCTTTTATCCTTAAATGATCCTGAAACAAGCAAAACCAGAAGAAATCATGGGAAATTAATGGAAAAGTTCAACCAAAATGACATCTCTGTCATCATTTACCTAACTGTTTTCTATTTTAATATATTTAAAAATGCAATGTATTCCTATGCATCATTACACCAGTCTTCAGTGTCACATGATCCTTCAGAAATCATTCTAATATGCTAGTTTGGTCCTCAGGACATTTCTTATTATCAATATGGAAAACAGTTGTGCTGTGCAATGTTTTGTAAAAACATTGATACATTTCTATCAGGAATATCTGATGAATAGAAAATTCAAAAGAACAACATTCATTTGAAACAAAACATTTTTGTAGCTTTATAAATCTTTACAGTCACTTTTCATTCAAATTAATTTAATGCATCCTTGATAAATAAAAAACATGAATTAATATTAAAAAAAAGCTTAAAGTTTCAGATTAATTGTGCTACAAATGGCAGCATGAACATTCTGCTGAACATGTTTTGTGTTGTATGCACGAAAGGAAGCAAACTAAATTTTCAGAGAGGTAAATGATCAAGAAAGATAAGTAAAGGAGAGTTATGAAGCTCATGTTTCATGCTGTATTAGCATCATACATATTAGCATCATTAGCATGACAAACTCGAAACTCAAGGGGCCAAGGCCATGAAATATGCAATCTGCATCATTTAGCTCGTCACCATTTCATCAGCGGTGTTATAGTTTAATCACCAAAGGGGTTCTCAACATCCAGCTGGGCGCATGAAATTATCTTTTATTCCTGAATAGCTATTAAAGAGAAAATGCAGAATATGTTATGACCACAGGGCTTTGAGAGCCTATGGGAAGATTTAAACAGAAGACACACAGCACAAGGTCACTTATGAGTGTGTGTGGGCTACACTAGTTCACTCGCAGAGCAAACACACACACATTTGATCACACTGGTCATCACAAAAGGTCACATCAAGATGTCATGACCCTCTCCAAACATCCGCTCCAATGGTTGCTTTCACAGCTCCTCTAACACACTGCCATCAAATTTCAATTTTAAATTTTAATTTCACAACAGTTGTGAAGGAGAACTAGCAGGTCAGTGCTAGTCCTCTGTACTGTGTGAATTCAGCCCAATGGCTGTGCTTCACATCAAGAGGCATTTTGACAGCTTTGAGTATCTCTCTCTCTCTCATCAGAGGCTGATATACTCTCTTCTAAAAGACTGATGTCTTCTACTGCATTCGTAATGTCTGTCATTAAAATAGACAAAAGCTATGTAGACGCTTTGTGCGAACATGAACGCTGTCAGTTGTAAGTCTTTGAAAATAACGCATATTTCAAATGCAGCCTGAACTTCTTTTAACTCAGAGACTTGGTCTTGTGTAATTGAGTGTGCATCATTTTCTACAACTGAGTACAACTGTGTTCATAAATTTATACCCCCACTGCAAATTTTGCATATTTCTAAAAAAAAAAAAAAAAACAAAAAAAAAAAACAGGGAAGGATCATATAGATAGATGAACGTGTTTTCTCTTTCTAATCTCCATCAGCCAAGAGGAACACAGGGAACATCCTTCTCCAGCATCTAGCACTGTCAGAAAGGGCAGCGAGATTATCAGAACCACTTACAGCTAAATTAATCACAGTTATAAATAAAAACAGATAATGTGGTCATTTAACATGTTATTTTTTTCTGTTTTCTGATCTGAATATCAGAGATAATTGTGATTTGAGTCTGTGTTTTTTTTTTTTTTTTTTTTTTTTTTTTTTTTAACATTGTGATTCAAATCAGTATAGCCAGTGTGTGTGTGTGTGTGTGTGTGTGTGTGTGTGTGAACATAGCTGATAAAGCATCAAGAGGATTTTCTGTCCCCACTACAGCTCAAGAGCTCCTACTGTCCACATTCAAGCACACAAAAGAACACATTTCACTGTGTCATTCTGCTTTTCTACAAAGGTTAATTACATTTTTAACTAATTTAATTGCGCATTGTCCTCTGCCAGGCAGATGCAGATCAAGAATCAATTCTTGACCAGAAAGCATTGTTAAACAGAGATTAAATCAGGTAAAACAATTGTTGTAGTGTCTGAAAACACATTTTCAAATAATACACTACAGCTCTGCTCCAAGACCTTCTGTAGTAAGGTGTCTGCTATCTGCATAGACAGCTTCCTTCTAAAGCAGCATCTTAAAAGCGGTCATATGATGCATTTGGTGTAATGAAATGTGTTTATGCGGTTTAAGGTTTAAAAAACACATTATTTTTCACATACTGTATATTATTGTTTCTCCTCTATGCCCCGCCTTCTGAAACGCGTCGATTTTTACAAGGCTCATCACTCTGAAAACCGAGGTGTGCTCTGATTGGCCAGCTATGCAGCGCATTGTGATTGGCCGAATGCCCGAAGTGTGTGACGGAGATGTGACACCTCTTAACATATTGTGATGCCTTGTCCGGCAGGATCAATGAGACAAACATAAAACCCATTATAATCGTGATATAAAAATGATTTCTAGTTGTGTCTTCTTTTGGAAGGCAAAAACAAAGTAGTTTTGCTTTCTCAACAAAACAGCGGCCGGCTTGAGTGAAAAGAGGCAGGAGGCTTATTAAGGCGGATTCTATGAAGGAGCATACCTTGCACGTGCGGCAAACCACATGTGACGACCCCGGGCTGGACGCCGCTTCGTCCACAGTAAAAGACCATTCTGCGATCCACAGTGCAAAGTTGATGTATTTCTTCAGCAACCAGCATGGATCAGCTCCAGGCATGACAAAGCAGATATCGTCCTCTTTTGGCAGGCCAAACAAAGTAGTTTCGCTTTCACAGTGAAACACACAGCATCTATACGACATGGCGGCGGCAGCAAAATTACTACAACAAGAATTCTTCTTTCTTTGCATGAACATCTGGGTGGCGTTATGCAAATCTTCCCACATACTGATGTAGAGATGTGGGGGCGTGTTAGAACGAGCCGTTTCAGGGGTGCGTGGACGAGTCTCAACTTTTATAAAGAATATCTCTTTGGATTTGAGACTTTAGTCTTTGCAACTTTACAGATCTTCTTTATTCACCAAGAGCTTGTAACACTCCAAAGAGAAAGGAAAACTTGAAATCACATAACATGACCCCTTTAACCAAAATGGAACCTCTTAAGTGATCCACATTCAAAATGTTCTGTATTTTAATTATTTGCTAAGCTAACTAACCAAAACCCTAATAATATGCATAAACTACAT
Organism: Cyprinus carpio; assembly: GCF_018340385.1. Classification (NCBI taxonomy): domain Eukaryota; kingdom Metazoa; phylum Chordata; class Actinopteri; order Cypriniformes; family Cyprinidae; genus Cyprinus; species Cyprinus carpio. Next base: position 13,704,208 of record NC_056600.1, read on the forward strand.
AGCAGATAGAAATATTGAGTTATATGATTTAGTTTTGGATTAAATGGATTAAACCTTGAATTTTGTATTGTGCACTAAGTGTGTTGCAGTGCTCTGGGAGAGTTTTCATCACAAAGGTTTCTTGAATGATTGTGCCTTAGATTTTGACTAAAAGAGCCCATCATACTATTGCATCATAATATTGCACAATATTATGAGCAGCTCAGTAGGTTTTGGACCAGAACTTATATATAGAATAGAATAGAATAGAATAGAATAGAATAGAATAGAATAGAATAGAATAGAATAGAATAGAATAGACTTATGACTGTGTTTCAATGCTGCCTAAAACTTTTGTCTAGGTAGGCAGCTCACTATGTTTTGGAAAATAACTTTATATGGAATAGAATAGAATAGAATAGAATAGAATAGAATAGAATAGAATGTCTTACGACTGCATGCCTATAACGTCTATCTAGGATGATCACTATGTTGGAACAGACTTTATATATGTAATTAGAATAGAATAGAATAGAATAGAATAGAATGTCTATTTGTCTTATGAATGTGTGCCAATAAACATCCCTGCTAATTTGCTGTTTAAAATGCTGTCCAGGTGGGCAGCTCACTAGATTGTGGTAAAGAACTTATATATAGAATAGAATAGAACAGAATAGAATATAGTTGTCTTATGACTGTTTTGCTATGCAGCCTAAAAATTATGAGGCAGGCAGCTCAGTAGGTTTTGGACCAGAAATTGCATGTAGAATAGAATAGAATAGTCTTATGACTGTGTTTCAATGCTGCCTAAAACTTTTGTCTAGGTAGGCAGCTCACTATGTTTTGGAACAGAACTTTATATGTAACATAATAATGTAATAGAATAGAATGTAATAGAATAGAATAGAATAGAATAGAATAGAATAGAATAGAATAGAATAGAATAGAATATCTATTTGTCTTATGACTATGTTTCTATGCTGCCAAAAATATGTCTGGGCAGACAGCTCACTAGGTTTTGGAACAGAACTTATGTATGCAATAGAATAGAACCGAAAAGAATATCTACTGTATTTGTCATATAACTGCATGTCTATGCTGTCTAAAAATGCTGTATATGCAGGTAACTCATTAGGCTTTACATATGTAATGGAGAATAGAATAGAATAGAATAGAATAGAATAGAATAGAATAGAATAGAATAGAATAGAATAGAATGTCTATTTGTCGTATGACTACATGTATATGTTGTCTAAAAATGCTATGTAGCCAACTCACTAGTGTTTTTAATAGAATGTATATACTGTATATAGAAGAATAGAATAGAATAGAATAGAATAGAACAGAACAGAACAGAATAGAATAGAATATTTGCCACATTACTCTGACTAGCAGCTTGCAGTATACAAAGTCACATAGGAGCAGCAGAATTTTAAATTAAAGTGAAGACCTCCCTGTAGAAACCTGAGGTTAGGTTTCTTGCTAAATGAGAACAGCTCAATGACCAGCCCTTTCGGGGCTTGAGCCTACAACTTTTCAGTTACAAGCTCAGGTTATTAAGCCGTGGGTGACTTCTCCTTATGAACAGACACTTCATCAATGGTGCCTTGTGTTGAGATTTTAATGAAGCTAGAAGCAAATGATCCCTCATCAGCCTATTCCTTTCTTCCAGGGGAACCAGAGGCACACCTGAATGGGCCACAGAGCTTATGATTAACATACATGACTAGACTCCTCTCCGCTTGTGCATAGAGCAAATAAGGAGCTCAATTGGCCCATCAGTGTGCCGGAGCCCTCATCAGCTCTGATGAAGCCCACTTTAATGATCATGAGTGCTGTGTGATGATTTAGCTACTACTAATACAGACTGCTGTGTCATGCATGCAGAGTTTTGATGCCATGTAGCGCAACAGGTTTTATAACCCACATTTATTGGAAATCAGATTTCATTTGGTACATTTGCATACATAGCTTGGCGGCAGATTCTATTTTGTGATAATGACCACCTGGTTGTAGATTAGCATTATTTTGAATTTTTTTGCAGAAAAGATAATGACAAATAAAAAAAGCATAAAATAAGTAAGAGAGAGTCACATGTGACTTATTCACCATCAGTTGAAGTTAGACTGCACTTAGCAGCACTAAAGCGCAGTTTGAAACGAAGAAAATAATGAAATCAATCTTTAGGAAAGTGCACTTCACACGTCATGTGCCCAACTGGAGCATTGTGGAGTTTGTTGTTGAAGACAGTGGGGGAGAATGTGCACAGTTGTGCCTCTTTCTAATCCTGTGGGCGCTCAGCATGCAGACAACATGGCCCAAAAGAGGGCCAGCGCAGATAAATGAGGGATTGTGGTTGACTGAAAAGAGGACAAACATGACTCTGATAGGATGCACTGAGCACTCTGACGGGGATGAAAAAGGGCCCATTCACACTCTTCTAAGAGAATAATAAGTCACAAACACAGAGCAGGAAACCAACAGAGAGAAAGAGACTTTTCAGAAAAAGACAAGTGGCCTCAAATAGATAACCTAAGCCACAGTTACAAACATATGAATTTCACGTGCATTAAATATAAAATACCTAACCAAGTGGCAACTGTAAACAAATGATGCTAGAGCTTTTCTCGGCACTCATTTGACTATTCTGAGTGATATTATCTGGTCCCAATTGGTATTATTTATTCAACAACCACCTGCAATCCAGTTTAATCAGGCCCTTTCTGCACTGATATAGCACTAGATATAGATATAGCTACTCTCAAGCATGCCACTATTGCCACACACAGAAAGCAGGCAGTAAACAGAAGTAAACACTTAGTTATTTTATTTTATTTTTTTAAATGATGTTTATGAACATTTTATAGCAATCCTGGCAGCAGTAATTCATTGAATGCTGATGAAATGGATAAAGACAATTGTGCCATGTAAACTTTATTCAGCAGTTTTTCAGCGGGTATTTGTGCTGTTACATGATATATCCATATCATTTATTTTATGCGCATGAATTGTGGCATATTGTTAGTGAATTATCTTCTATACACTGAAAAAAATCTGCTGCAGGATGAATTTTCAATTAGAAATTGCTTGCAAATTTCAGAAATAATTACAAATAAACTGCAAGTAACACGTCGAATTAAACGTGACATTTTAGAGTAGAATTTTTTTTTCATTGTATATTTTGTAATTTAGAATTATAAATAACAATTAATATTACTAAAATTATCTTTAATTTACAACTTCACAATGTACGTTTTGTAATGTATAATTAATTTACATTTATAATAATTAATAATGAATGTAATTTATAATTAACATTAATTTATTATCTATTTTTTTTATAAATATTTTGCTTAGAGTGCTTCTGTAATTATTATTTGTTAATAAATGCCACTTGGTTTGATAATGCAATTACTTTCATATGCTTTTAAGGATGCGTTTTAAATTGTCTAGGCACTTTTTGGGAACACTGAAGCTTGATCTTACTATACTGTAACTGATGCTAATCAAATAAAAACCCTCAAGTTTGAAGGAAGAGTGAAAATGAGGGTGGCTTGGGACAATTGCATATCAGAGCATGAAGAGAATCCGCCCGTTGGGCATGTGCATATTTATAATAGCCGTATAATTAAGATGAAGAATGCTCAGTATCTTAGCGTAGATGTAAGACAGTACTGCCCTTGTGTGTGTGTGACTCCCACACACAGATGCTACGATAGTTAAAGCCAGACTATGTTTTATCTAAAAGAGCACAATTAACCTTGAGAGCAGAATAACATAATAGACTGTGTGTGCATGTGTGTTCCTGTGTGTGTGTGCGTGTGTACCTGGGGGCGGATGACTCTCTCAATGTTCCTCAGGGCAGTATCAGGTGAAGGAGGTGAGCAGTCAGGAGTCAGGCCTGTAGAGTCGTCACCATGGTTACCTTGCTCAGCATCACTGACCAACACATGTGAGAAGTGGCCTTCGGTGAGATAAAAAACAGAGAGATTGAGATACATTGAAATTAAAATCACATGATTCATACATTAAAAACAACGAGCCTGAAGTGACTTCTAGGACAGAACTGGGCAGACAAATGTATTACCGCCATTGATTCTAAAGTCACTGGCCAGAAGTGCTACTTATGGGAAGCAAAAGGGCTTTTGGAAAGAAACTAAATGATGCAGAAATTCAATGAAAGCACTTCCGGCAATAGCTGGAAAAGAGTCTGAAGGAGACCTTCAATGCTAATGAACACTGAGCATTTAATGCAGAGCCTTTGCACCATTACCTTTAACACTCTAAAATCCAGTGTTTGACACACAGAGGTGAAAGGTTTTATTAATATGGCAGCTTTTGTCAGTGTCATTTACCATAGAAAATTATTTTCACTCACCTCATACTTATAATAATAAGAAATAAAAAAGTGTGTTGCTCTTACATTGTTATCTGTGTGTGCTCCATAAGGCTAATTCATACTGATGAAAAAACTCAACAAACTGTGCAAACATGTGCACAGACTGAAGACAAGGTAGACAAAAGTTCCAACGTGAGTATTTAATAAGAATCCACATAGAAGAAAGCAGCAAACACAAGAAAATCCATCAGATAGCAATTAACTCCAGCCAACACCAACAAACTCCATCAGATAGAAATAAACTCCAAACAACACCAACAAACACAATCAGATAGCAATATACTCCAACCAACACAACAAATTCCATCAGATCGCAATAAACTCCTACCAACACCAACGAGATTCAATTAGATAGAATTAGAATCCAACCAACACAACAAACTCCATCAGACAGCAATAAACTCCAACCATCACCAACAAACTCCATCAGATAGTAATAAACTCCAACAAACACCAAGAAAATCAAACAAACAAAAACAAACCACATACAAAAAAAACAAAACAAAAACAAACACAAACAAACACAAACAAACACCAACCAACTCAATAAGATAGCAAATAAAATCCAACCAACACAATCAATAACACAACAAACAAATAGCAATAAACTCCAACAAACACCAACTCCATCAGATAGAAATAAATTCCAACCAACTCAATAAGATAGCAAATAAAATCCAACCAACACAACAAACTCCATCAGATAGCAATAAACTACAACCAACACCAGCAAACTCCATCAGGATAGTAATAAACTCCAACAAAAACCAACATACTCCATTAGATAGCAATAAACTTCAACCAACACCGACAGAAACCAACAAACTCCATCAGATACCAGCAAACTCCATCAGATAGCAATAAACTCCAACCAACACTGACAAACTCCATCAGATAGTAAAAAAATCCAACAAACACCAACATACTCCATCAGATAGCAATAAAAGCCAACCAACACCAACATAAACCAACAATCTCCATCAGATACCAATAAACTCCAACCAACTAGGGGTGGGAATCGCAGGGTACCTCACAATTCGATACGAATCACGATACATGGCTCATGATACGATAATATCATGAATACAGAGATTCTGCGATAATCAAAATATTGCTAGACAATCCTATAACGATACATAACGATATCTGTCTAACTATGAAAACTAAATGCCTGTGAAAAGGTTAAGTGCAAGTTTTCTCTCTTTATTCAAGTCCAAACTGATAGAAAACAGCACAAAAAGTTCTGTAAATCAAATTTAACATGTTAAGTAAATTAATAATTTTATTCTTGGACTTATTAAAAGCTTACACATTTCTTTGTGTGTAAACCAACATATATATATATATATATTTAAAACCTGGTAAATTTCAAAACTTACCTGGAGTGTTTTCTCAACCTTTCCTCTCCTCTCATCATAAAAATGGAGCCCTGCACATGATATAGCTGTTCACATTGTGTCTTTTGCACGCTCAAGATCGTTAATTCAAATGTAGATGCGCGGCAAACACACACACTGCACACTTCAGCGTCGCATTAAAGGGATAGTTCACCCAAAAATGAAAATTATGTCATTAATGACTCACCCTCATGTCGTTCCAAACCCGTGAGACCTCCGTTCATCTTCGGAACACAGTATAAGATATTTTAGATTTAGTCCGAGAGCTTTCTGTCCCTCCATTGAAAATGTATGTACGGTATACTGTCCACGTCCAGAAAGGTAATAAAACATCATCAAAGTAGTCCATGTGACATCAGAGGGTCCGTTAGAATTTTTTGAAGCATCGAAAATACATTTTGTTCCAAAAATATCAAAAACTACGACTTTATTCAGCATTGACTTCTCTCTTGGTCTGTTATGAGCGCGTTCACAGCACTGCAGTTTAGTGATATCCGGTTCGCGAACGAATCACTCGATGTAACCGGATCTTATTGAACCAGTTCACCAAATCGAACTGAATCGTTTGAAACGGTTCGTGTCAACAATAAGCATTAATCCACAAATGACTTAAGCTGTTAACTTTTTTAACATGGCTGACACTCCCTCTGAGTTCAAATAAACCAATATCCCGGAGTAATTCATTTACTCAAACAGTACACTGACTGAACTGTGAAGAGAGAACTAAAGATGAACACCGAGCCGAGCCAAATAACGAACGAAACACTGACTCGTTCTCTGACAAGGTTGTGTTTCGTTGTCCATGCCATAGGTGCAGATTTATGTTTCTGTCGGTCGGTGCCCACTGTCCACATTGCATAACGGGCATTTGTTATATCTTTAGAGAGAGAGCATTCAGTTTTGTTGACATAAAACTGGATGCACCTGCGATCCGAGCGGAGAGGTTAGGCTACGCACAGACTCAATATGTGCTCTGCAGTGATAACGTGATCGATGACTACATTCCACACTGATAGCTGTTCCGGGGCACCATAATGTTATCATTTTTGGAGATATACCAGCGTAGTTACATTTTATTCTTGAATTACCTTACAAATACCACGATGCATGAATATGGCAAACATTTAACACAATGGTTTTACCATCTGACACCATTACTGTACTATGGTACCACTATTGTACTTTTTAAGGGAAGCATGCCTTGTACAAAGTCATGACTTATTTTGTATTGTTCTCAATCCTATGAGAAAACAACTATTAATATAAATATAATTAACAATGTTGGTAACAAGATCTCATCCCTCAGATCAGTACAACATGCTGTGTGTGTCTGTCTATGTGCGTTTTGGTTTCAAGAGACATAATCTGAAAATAGCACATGTACTGTACATTATCATCTGAGCAGATTTCCCTAGAGTGGGATCACTCTCTGTGAATGAGGGATGAAACAGAGGAAAAAAGAAAGAAAGAGAGAAGAACGAGGTGAAGGGTGGGTTACATCTGACTCCTCCACCAAATTACTGAGAAAAACCATCAATCATACACAGCTCATACTGTTTGAAAACCATTCTGTTCAAAAACGGTAACTTCATCCCTTTAGGTGCAATCTCTGTTTCTCCAGTCCTGCACGATGGAATGCAGAAAACAGTATGGCATGATTAAGTTAGCTCTAAACGAGTGACTATCAAGTGAGTCAATAAGCCCCACAGCATCCATGCGGACAAATTCAGAGACAAATCCAAGCTGCATTCATTTATTCAACACCCTCCACATTTTCCTTTCCTTCTGTTTTTCAAATCAGTCGAATGCCAACTAAAAGGCAGGAGATGAGCAACAAGATTTGCCATGGTCAAAACACTAGATACTTAAAGCAAAAAGAATCATTTTCCCCTGTATTCCCCCATAACAGTAAACAAGCAGGTAATTAGGCAATAAAACACATCAAATCCAAGCATGCACATATGTTTACTTAGGGATACAAAATTTCCAAAAAGCGATCTTAATCTGACAAACAAAATGAAAAAAAAAAAAAAAGATTTATATTCATTTAATCACCTTTATCATCAGGGTCATTGCAACCTTGTATAATTTTCTTCTATTGAACACAAAAGGAACATTTCGAATACTCAATGTAGAATCAGAGCTTTCCAGATTCAAAATTGATCAAAAAGCACCATAAATATATTAGAAAAATAGTTCAAATTATAGATTGGAACCTCATACTATAGTGCTATGTGGCTACAGACTGAAATTTAAGTCATCATTCACTGAACATCTTCCTCTCCAGTGAGTTGCAAACAGATTATTGATTCAGTGAGTCAGTGAAGTCAAGAAGCAGATCAATCAGTTTGTGAGTGAAATCAGACCATTCACTGTGGAAAAAAAAGGCTGCTGCAATTAGTCATAACAACTTCTATTTTGTTGAGATACCTTACGTTTCCAACTTGAGTAAACTAAAGTTAACTGAATGTACAATTTTAAATCACTTACTTTTTTAAGTTGAAACAACACATTATTACTTATTTTAACGTACAGAGTTATGGAAGCTCATTTCTGCCACTGTTTTTATCTCACAATTCTTATCTCACAATTCTGAGAAATGAAGTCAGAATTATTAGATATAAACTTGCAATTGTGAGTTATAAAGTTAGAATAGCGGGACATAAACTCACAACTGCGAGAAATAAAGTCAAAATTGTGAGATATAAATTCGCAATTCTGAGAAAAAAACTATATAAACTCACAAACTTGCCATTCTTTTTTCGCAATTGTGAGTTTATATCATACAATATTGACTTTATAACTCGAGTTTGTGTTGTGTAATTCTGAGAAAAAAGGTCAGAACTGCGAGTTTTTATCTCGCAATTCTGACTTCATAACTCAATTGTGAGTTTATATCTCACAATTCTGAGAAAAAAGTCAGAATTGCAAGTTTATTTCTTACAATTCTGACTTCATAACTGCAATTGCAAGATGTAAACTTGCAACTGTGAGAAAAATAGCCAGAATTGTGAGCCCTCCAGGAGAGCTTGGATTTTAAATATTTCTGTTTGCTTTAAGATATAGAGTGCACAAATAATATGAACCACTTTTGTAATTTTTTTAGCAGATTTTTAACCTTTTTGAGCAGTGATATTTTAGTATTATTTATATATTATAATAGTATTTATTTATTTTTTTAATTTATTACTAGTTAAATATTTTCTATTTACCTTTAGTTTATTTTTATAGCAGCTTTAGTTTTAGTAATTTTAGTACATTTCTAATTATGGTTTCTTAAAGGGGTCATATGATGCTGCTAAAAAACATTATTTTGTGTATTTGGTGTAATGCAATGTGTTTATGCGGTTAAAGGTTCAAAAAACACTTTATTTTCCATATAATGTACATTATTGTTTCTCCTCTATGCCCCGCCTTTCTGAAACACGTCGATTTTTACAAAGCTCATCGGTCTGAAAAGCGAGGTGTGCTCTGATTGGCCAGCTATCCAGTACATTGTGATTGGCCGAATGCCTCAAGCATGTGACGGAAATGTTATCCCCCTCAACATACTATGCTGTCTCCCAGGCCAGCAGCACGAGACTCAGTCCAGCTGCTCTGCTCGTGCACATCCCATCATCGGTTCTCTTTTAGCAGTTCAGTCAATCTACTGTTAGGAGTAACTGAATAACTCAGGATATTGGTTTATTTCACGTCAGAGGGAGTGCAAGGCACGTAAATTATGTAATTTGTGGATTAGTGTGTACTGGAGAGGCAAACCGTTTCAAACGATTCAGTTCGATTTGTTGAACTGGTTCGACCGGTTCACTAACACGATCCGGTTAAATAGAAAGATTTGTTTGCAAACCGGACATCACTAGACAAGACAAAACCAATAAAACACATTACAAATGGGACATTTGTTGCATCCAGTGGGGACATAATTACTGATTATAATGACCTATACTGTCTTTTTACGCATTGCGTATCGTGGTGCGTAAACATAAAACCATGTCTGCATTTGTGATCTGAGAAACAACAAACAACAAGCCTACTCTACTACTCAAAACTCGCTTTGAATCATCATTGGCAAGTTATTTAAAGCCAGAAGCTTTTTATTTTAAGTCAGAAATGCCAGACTGTCCTTGCAAAAATTGAACTTTATAGAAACAGCTGTTGTGCCACAGACACATTGCAGGCTACTGGTTCAGGTAACAGTCCTCATCCTCCATAAAATGCGCAGCACACATCAGAATATTTGGGTTGAACTGTTCTGGAACAGTGTTGAAATACAACTTAACTACTGATTTCTAGTCGTGTCCTCTTTTGGAAAGCCAAACAAAGTAGTTTCACTTTCACAACGAAACACATAGTGTCTCCATAACATGGAGGCTGCGGCAACAGAGAGAATAAAAGTTACGCCTTCTTTCTTTGCATGAACATTTGGGTGGCGTTATGCAAATCTTCCCACATAGTGACCTAGAGATGTGAGGGCGTGTAAGAACGAGCCATTAGTCTTTGGAACTGGTTGACTCTTAATTTTTATAAAAAATATCTCTTTGGATTTGAGACTTTAGTCTTTGGAACTTTACAGATCTTCTTTATGTACCAAGAGCTTATAACACTCCAAAGAGAAAGGAAAAATTTAAATCGCATCATTTGACCCCTTTAAGTTTTCATCTAATATTTATATTTTATTTCATCTTTATTTAAATTACCAAAAAACATTTTTAGTTTTAGTTTAGTTTTAGCAACATTGTTCTGATTTTGACAGTCCCCAGTCCTCATTCACTTCCATTATAATGAATAGAGGCAGGGATATTCTTTAAAATTTCAAGCAACAACATATATGTTTCAAGCAACAACATATATTTGCGTTTCATGCATATTCAGAAAAAGCTAAGGGTTGGGTAATTAGGTTGTACTTACAACTAGCTTCATATAAAAAAAATAGATGACTATGGTATGTCCTCATTTAGTTAGCTAGGTAAATGCAAGTCTGGGAAAGACAATGAAAGAAACCATTGGTGTTAAATCCATTTAAACAGGCCTTGGGTAATCATAGATCACTCTTGATGGTGTTTGTTCCTTCTTTGCACACATTTGAACCCTAGCATGTTTCACACATAAACCCACCACTGTGGCTCAGAGATAAGAGACACTCTTTGTTGAATATTTCCAGACTTCACCTCACTCATACGCAAGTACTTTAGCAACATATGTCAGCCTTATAGACTGGCACTGAAATTACATGATAAAATGATATTCTGTATTCATGGTGAATGCTGAGCAGACTAATGAATTACAGAAATACCCATTAAGTCAGGGTTGGGTCCACACAGACACAAAACTTCTACACGCAGCTCATTTCTTCCTTTCAAACCACAGTGTCATGAATACTGACGAGCGATCTGAGAAACAACAAACAACAAGCCTACTCTCACTACTCAAAACTCGCTTGAATCATCATTGGCCAAGCTTATTTAAAGACCAGAAGAAGATAGCTTTTTATTTTAAGTCAGAAAATGCCAGACTGTCCTTGCAAAAATGAACTTTCATAGAAACAGCCGTTTGTGCCCACAGACACATTGCAGCGACTACTGGTTCAGGTAAACAGTCCTCACCCTCCATAAAATGCGCAGCCACACATCTGAATATTTGGGTTGAACTGTTCTGGAACAGTGTTGAAATACAACTTAACTACTGATTTCTAGTCGTGTCCTCTTTTGGAAAGCCAAACAAAGTAGTTTCACTTTCACAACGAAACACATAGTGTCTCCATAACATGGAGGCTGTGGCAACAGAGAGAATAAAAGTTATGCCTTCTTTCTTTGTGTGAACATTTGGGCGGCGTTATGCAAATCTTCCCGCATAGTGACGTAGAGATGTGGGGGCATGTTAGAACGAGACGTTTTAGGAGGGTGTGGTTGACTCTTAACTTTTATAAAAAATATCTCTTTGGATTTGAGACTTTAGTCTTTGCTACTTTACAGATCTTTTTTTATGCACCAAGATCTTGTAACACTCCAAAGTGAAAGGAAAAATTTAAATCGCATCATATGACCCCTTTAAGTTTTTCATCTAATATTTATATTTTATTTCATCTTTTTTAGTTTTTTAGTTTAGTTTTAGCAACATTGTTCTGGAGTTTGACAGTCCCAGTCCTCATTCACTTCCATTATACTGAATAGAGGCAGGATATTCTTCAAAATTTCACCTTGTGTTGAAGCAACAACATATATTTGCGTTTCATGCATATTCAGAACAAGCTAAGGGTGGGTAATTAAGTTGTACTTACAACTAGCTTCATATAAAAAAAATAGATGACTATGGTATGTCCTCATTTAGTTAGCTAGGTAAATGCAAGTCTGGGAAAGACAATGAAAGAAACCATTGGTGTTAAATCCATTTAAACAGGCCTTGGGTAATCATAGATCACTCTTGATGGTGTTTGTTCCTTTCTTTGCACACATTTGAAACCCTAGCATGTTTCACAATAAACCCACCACTGTGGCTCAGAGATAAGAGACACTCTTTGTTGAATATTTCAGACTTCACCTCACTCATACGCAAGTACTTTAAGCAACATATGTCAGCCTTATAGACTGGCACTGAAATTACATGATAAAATGATATTCTGTATTCATGGTGAATGCTGAGCAGACTAATGAATTACAGAAATACCATTAAGTCAGTTGGGTCCACACAGACACAAACTTCTACACGCAGCTCATTTCTTCCCTTCAAACACCAGTGTCATGAATACTGACGAGCTTGGTTCCTCTAGTATGCAAATGATGGTGGAATATTCATGAACCACTAAACTGAGCAGCGTTAATAATTGAAACAAAATAGCAGACTTGATTGTCGCTTGCACACATGATTATATTTGTACTTTCTTTATTGACGCCTGTCCAAAGTCCTATTTAAAACAATGTTCGCGGTGGATCAAAACACTTGTCCTCGCTGGGGGGATCGTACGAGTGCATGTGAGAAAGAGAGATCCTAACCGAGCTGGTGGGAAAGAGTGTGACGGTCAAAACTGCTCGCAGCTTTTTTTGTGATAACAGCGGGTGGATCTGTGACTCCGGTAGGAAGCTCAGTGGGGCTTGACCCTGTTGGTAATGGGCAGGGAGCCAGGGATGAACTCGACTTGTGTTTTATTCTTTCAGCCATTAGCCATTAACCTCTCTGAGCTGCGGTGCTGAGGGAGAAATGAGGCATGTAGGAGCCATGGGAACACCGAGACTCTTCAGACACAGATGCTGAAAGATTAGCAGGCCATTACTCCAGCTGCACAGAAATATGGATATCCAAACATATTACTATGTGCAGTTTTTGTGGCACAACTACCAAATTTAATGATGCAACTGCCAGAGATTCTTGTACTATATTGTACATTTTAGACTGATTGATGGATTTACTGAACAATATCCTGCCTGGACCAGTTGGTACTTCCAGTGAATATAAAAGTAGATAAAATAAAACAATAATTAAATACATTTAGTATTTATGTTGAATAAAGTAATATATAAAATGAACATAAATTGAATTTATGTTGAATTTATTTATATTGTATTAATGCCCATGTCTTCATTCACCCCACCACATTGGTCAAAGCACTGATTCAGTATTTCAGTATTTTCATCTCAGTACTTTTTGTTCATGCGATCAAAGTCACTGGTGAACTGGTGACCAAAACAGCTTTGTTACCAACAAAATATCTTTTTTTTGTTCTACAAAAGAAAGTCAGTCTTTCATGTTTGAAACAACATGAGGGTGAGTAAATGATGACAGAATTGATTTTTTTTTATTTTTTTAATTATGAATTTAATTTTACTCTAAAAAAGAAACTAAAACTACCAGCAGGCGGAAGTAAATGTCTTTATGAGTCATTCATTCATTCAAAATACTCACTCATTAATAAACCAAACACCACTCTCATTAAATCACACTATTAATCAAAAATTCACACTAATTCATCAAAACAAACACCACTGTGAACACCACTATGTTGCTCATAGATGCACAAGAATTCTGCTGTGACTTTATAAAGTAGGTAATATTTTCGTTGGCAAAATAAAAAATAAAAAAATACAATATTACAATGCCTTAATGCTAGTTTGTATTTATATTTCCGCCTGGAATCACTGAGACTGCGGGCGCAAGACCCGCCCCGTTTAAGTTCAGAGATAAAGACAACTGCTAACGATCTAGCGGTTGGGATATGAAAAGACTGCTCAAAATGAAAACAATCTATTTATTTGCATGAATCTTGTATGAATTTTATTTTTATAAATATCGATATTCCGTTTTTGAGAATTGATACAGTCTTGCCAAACAAAATATCATGATACTCACGTGTATCAATATTTTCTTACACCCCTAGTTTAAAATATAACAAAATATTAACTTCTTATTTACTATTTACTGAACTGTTTTATAAAATCACATTTGCACTCATGCGCTTCGTGACAAAAACAGCACTTGTGTGATATTGCTCTCGCTGCTCATGTGATATCAATTATCATATGAGACAAAAACTAATGGGGCATTTTTTTGCCCCAATATCTTGAATTTTAGGCCATAACTGTGTTTATGGAGTTGCTGTCCTGCATCATATTTGTCAACTGTATGAAATGTAAGATGACGTACAGGTCTGGGGACGGAGCCGGTGCTAACTGCATTAAAATATTTTGATCACATTATTTTTTCATAACTAATCAGTTAAAGTTAACGCATTTAACTGACAGGCCTAATATATACAGTAATCAACATTTGAAGTGGATCAAAAAAGTTAATCAAAGTTTTCCTAAGACAAGAACATACTTTGGTTTTAGGACAGCTTTAATGAAAAGTTTTGATCCACTTCAAATGTTGACTAGTGTGTGTATATATATACAGTGGGTACGGAAAGTATTCAGACCCCCTTAAATTTTTCACTCTTTGTTATATTGCAGCCATTTGCTAAAATCATTTAAGTTCATTTTTTTCCTCATTAATGTACACACAGCACCCCATATTGACAGAAAAACACAGAAATGTTGACATTTTTGCACATTTATTAAAAAAGAAAAACTGAAATATCACATGGTCCTAAGTATTCAGACTCTTTGCTCAGTATTTAGTAGAAGCACCCATTTGATCTAATACAGCCATGAGTCTTTTTGGGAAAGATGCAACAAGTTTTTCACACCTGGATTTGGGGATCCTCTGCCATTCCTCCTTGCAGATCCTCTCCTCCATTCTGTCAGGTTGGATGGTAAACGTTGGTGGACAGCCATTTTCAGGTCTCTCCAGAGATGCTCAATTGGGTTTAAGTCAGGGCTCTGGCTGGGCCATTCAAGAACAATCACAGAGTTGTTGTGAAGCCACTCCTTCGTAATTTTAGCTGTGTGCTTAGGTGAACCTTCGGCCCAGTCTGAGGTCCTGAGCACTCTGGAGAAGGTTTTTGTCCAGGATATCCCTGTACTTGGCCGCATTCATCTTTCCCTCGATTGCAACCAGTCGTCCTGTCCCTGCAGCTGAAAAACACCCCCACAGCATGATGCTGCCACCACCATGCTTCACATTGATCTTTAGGTTCTTCTTTACCTCTCTCACCAAGGCTCTTCTCCCCCAATAGCTCAGTTTGGCCGGACGGCCAGCTCTAGGAAGGGTTCTGGTCATCCCAAACGTCTTCCATTTAAGGATTATGGAGGCCACTGTGCTCTTAGGAACCTAAAGATCAGCAGAAATTTTTTTGTAACCTTGGCCAGATCTGTGCCTTGCCACAATTCTGTCTCTGAGCTCTTCAGGCTGTTCCTTTGACCTCATGATTCTCATTTGCTCTGACATGCACTGTGAGCTGGAAGGTCTTATATAGACAGGTGTGTAGCTTTCCTAATCAAGTCCAATCAGTATAATCAAACACAGCTGGACTCAAATGAAGGTGTAGAACCCATCTCAAGGATGATCAGAAGAAATGGACAGCGCACCTGAGTTAAATATATGAGTGTCACAGCAAAGGGTCTGAATACTTAGGACCATGTGATATTTCAGTTTTTCTTTTTTAATAAATCTGCAAAAATGTCAACAAATCTGTGTTTTTCTGTCAATATGGGGTGCTGTGTGTACATTAATGAGGAAAAAAAATGAACTTAATTTTTTTTTAGCAAATGGCTGCAATATAACAAATAGTGAAAATTTTAAGGGGGTCTGAATACTTTCCGTACCCACTGTATATATATATACATACATATATATATATATATATATATTATATTATATATATATATATATATATATATATATATATATTTGTGCTGTCAATTGATTAAACAAATTAATTGATAGCACATTTTTTTCTGAAATTAATAGCGATTAATCACAATTAATCCCACCTAACATTACTGTTTTTAAATATACTTTTATATTGCAATAATTTCACATCCAATCTTATGTCTTATAATCCAAATTAATGTCGAAACAGATATTTTTTAATTTCTTAAATGGTATCTTTTTTTATTACTGATACCGATACTATGTCTCTATGAAATTGTTTTTCTCTATTTAACCATTGACTAAAACCATTTAACATTACAGTACAATTGAGAGCTTTCAATTACATTTATTATATATTATAAATAACTTCTAATTTAAGTGAACTTAAAACAATGTTCATATAAACCCATTATAATAAATGTCATATTTACCTATGCCCTTCAGCAAGTAGAAAATATACAGAAATTGAGTAAAATTATCAAATACTAAATTCCAAATTAAATATAGATGAATCATTTAAGTTACAAAAGCTATTGATTGCCTCTTTTTCTTTTGTTCTTTATTTAACAGACATCACAGCAGCTGGGTTATTATGTTATTTTGGCCGCTCTAAGAGCTGCTGTTTCTGATCACTCACCCAGCCACATCAAAGTACTGAAACAAAAATTATTTGTTAATATTTATGCCCACTTTGTCTTCTTTCACACCACCATCATTTCAGCAATTATTTTTGACATATTTGGATAAACACTTAAAAGAAAAACACATACACATGATTTGCTGAGGTATGTTAATGTTGGATAAGAGTGGACTGGAGACAGCTGAACTTCTGTAATCTGAGGCCACATATTGGAAAAAAGTCTTACATTAGGCTCATCATGTGACCGTAATTGAGTACGACTTGCTCATTTAAGTCAAAAAAAAAGAAAAGAGGAAGAAAAGGAGGCTACAGACAGAAAATAGGGACACAGAAGAGATGAATAAACAGGAAAAGACACACCAAAGCAGATGTAACGGGACTTATGCTGAGCCACTTCTTGATTCTTTCCACCTAAATCCTGTTTTTGACAAGCTGTCACTTAATAAATCCTCAGCAAATCCCATACAGTCAGTCTGATCGTGCAACATAACACAAATATTGGTGCAAAAGCTGGGTGGAAATGGTTACCTAGATGACACCTAAAAGAACAACAGCCAGTTAACTAGTTTCCCACCTTGTTTCCTGTTGCATGTTGGGCTTAAAAGTTAGCTTTCATGATCATCCTCGAAGATCTTTTCATTTTAAACACATATTGCTTTAGTCTTACCAAACATTTCACAACTGCTTTGTTGGTTGCAAGTCATTATTTACCAGTCATGGTTAACATTCTTGCACAGACACAGGATATGACCTAGAGAGGTGAACTATGAGCACATATTTCTGTTTCTCTTATTACTTGCACATTCAACTGTGACAAAAATGAGAAAAACTGCAAACTTTAGGCAACATGAAATCAAAATGCACTCTAAAAATTTGTCCTTGGAGACCATGAATTCATTCAACCCAACACAGTGATTATCCCGTCATAACGGTGATGTGCGAGCATCTCTATTTATTCTCGGATATACCGGTGCGAGTGTTTTGATTGGTCCTGTGCTTTCCTGCAGTGTTGACTATAATCAGGCAGAGAAAAGAGTCCTGCAAGCTGTGATTTCATGCTTGTGGAGATATCGAGAGGCCAAAAATAGAGCTGGTCAAAATCCACAAATCTTCATGCAAACATCAGTACAAGCACCAACACAGGTTTACAGTACAGTAACAAAGGAAATAGTTTCATAAAACACACACTGACACACACAGATGAAGTGAAGACCCGCATGACTGTGCTGCTACATTAATAGAGTCATCTGCGAGATAAACCGCTACTGCGGCTGCATCAGGTGTGAATCACTGGCCTACAGGCAACACGGCTCACTGCGTCTCCATGACAACTTGCAGGTGACTCACCAACCTCTCTGGGTAAGGCTAAAGCTGTTTCCATGACAACCCTAACCGCAGGAATGATGCCAGAGGAAAGAACTGCGGCATCCCAGCACAACACTCATCTACCTAAACACTACCACAAGAGGAGGAGGAGGAGGGGGGTGCTTTGGGGCCCAATGTTCTTATTGGTCTAAAAATAAAGCATGGACAGCTGTTTTGTGAAGTATTTATAATATGCTATAATATAATATGCTAGAATATCCCCAGGAAAAAAGTAACATATTTAAAATACATTTATTTTATACTAAGTATAATTCAAAACTATTTACATATTGACATATCGCTTGAGACTTATTGATATAAAAAATATAATTCAACTTTATTTGAAGTACTACTTGTGCACAATGTACATTTCTAAATATTAAGACTGTATGACAATATCAGCCTTTAAATGCAAGAAATTTAAAGTAGACTAGCAATAGTTCCACTTTAGCACAATCAAATATACTTCAGTACATCTTTGGTTGAACTTCAGTTTAGCAAACTTTAGTTGAACTTCAGCACTACCAGCATTTTGTATATAATAGTGTACAAATTAGTTGCTAGGGCAAACTTTAATGATACCAGTTATATAATACAATCAGTTCCTGGAGTTATACATAAATATGTAAATGTATTTGTAGTATTCTTAGCATGAAATAAATGTATTTCAAATACGTTTTAGTATATTTCTTTTTCACTAGGGATAAGTTATAATAGAGGGGTGTCCAACTCAGTTCCTGGAGTTAGAGCCCTGCACAGGCCTCAAATTTAGGCCCTAGATAGATCAAGTCAAGTTGAGCTTTATTGTCATTCCGCTACATGTGTGGACATACAGTGGAACGAAATGTTGTGCTTCACTTGACCACGGTGCTACATAAATACAGACATACAACAATGAATTAAACAGTATAAACCTATACACAACTAACCTACTGACAGATTTTGACTATAAATATACTATATATAAATGTTTACCTATACATAAGCTAAAAACAATATACAAACTATACAAATGCTACACATAAACACTGTACCTATACACAGCTGACCTACTGGAAAGGAAAATTACGTTTTTGTTATGCAATGCCATCTGAGGGCTCAAAGGTCAAGCACATTAAACTGAGGTTTCCTGCCTTGCCCTGCATATACTGTGATTTCTCTGGATTCCCAGAATCTTTTCACAATATTATGTATGGAACTTGGTGAAAGACCTAAATTCTTTGCATTTTGTATTGCGAAATGTGATTTTTGATTTGTTTGACAAATCTCTTCTGAAATTTGGCACAAAGTGATGAGCCATGATGCAGCTTGCAAAGACTGATAACCCCCCCCCCAACCTTACCACATCACAGAAAACTGTCTGAAACATTATTTTTTTGTGCAATTCTCCTCTATGCACACTAAACACTTTTCACACACACTACTGTGTGTACATAATCCCACAAAAGACTCAAATATGTGTTTACATGCTCATGCACTACAAATCATCTTGCACTATTCCCCAGCCAGCTGCTTGACTTACAATGTTTCTCTTTGCACATGTACAGTATTATGTGAAGCATTTATATAGTCTATTTATTTTTCTTTTTCAGTCTATGTATAGGTAAACATTTATATATAGTATATTCATATTCAAAATCTGTCAGTTGTGTATAGGTACAGTGTTTATGTGTACCATTTGTATAGTTTGTATTTTGTTTTTAGTTTATGTATAGGTAAAAATTTATATATAGTATTTAAAGTCAGATAGCTGTGTATAGGTATAGTATCATGTGAAGCATTCGTATAGTCTGTATTTTTTTAGCTTATGGATAGGTAAACATATATATAGTATATTTATAGTCAAAATCTGACTTTTCTGAAATTTGGTTTGTAGTATTAAAGGATATATACATATTTATGAATGTTTCACAATCCAATCAATTCCCAAAGAATACAATAAAGTCCTGCCCATTTTTTCTTATTTAATATTTTGTTTGGCATGGAAATACATCATATAATAAAATAAAAATTACGTTTTATATTTACTGAGGTGCATGAAGCATTTTTCTGACAGGTATGAATGCTGTTTTTTTTTTTTTTTTTAGCTTTCATTTAGTTTTCATTGATTTTTATTTAGCTTTCAATTATTTTATTAGTTTTCATTGATTTGAAGTTACTAACCATTGCGAGGAGAGGCGTTGTGGAGGTGGATGTCCAGAGAGCAGGGTTTGCGTGTGACAGCTGTAGCCACTGACTCGTAAGGGTTGTCCTCATCTTCTGGTAAAAACACATCCACTGATGGAGAATGGGCAATTTCAGCACATCGCTTGTCCTGCACACAAACAACATAACACAAACCAGAGTCTTTAGACAGACAGATAGCCAAAAGATGGATGGATGGATGAATAGATAGAATTCAAAAAAATAACACATCAGCTATAAAAAGGCACCAAGTTTTTTGTGTGTGAAAAAACACTTTGCATCCAATTGAGAGCTTCTCTCCGTGAAGATCTACTGTTCTGTCTCACACGCCAAATGACAGGGATAAACATCCATCCATGACACCCTGCTCTATCATCGTCAATGAAACATTGCCATCACCTCCTGCTGCCTGTTTGTCTTCATGAGTGCAACACAGCAGGCGTGTGAGGGCAACCATCCCTCAAAGTAAACAGCACAGGCCAAGCTGCCCCCATTGTCATCGCACTTTTTTCCCATGAACCCCATCGATTTCTTCTCAGATGACTATTACTCTACCTGTCAGTCCCAAATCCTGCATCACCCAGCAAGCATTAGACACATCCATCAAGCGCTGGGCACAGGGGCAGAGCGATTTATCACACGGGATTGAAAGAAAGACCTTTGTCTCTTTCTCTGTTTCTCTCCTGATTTGTCTGCAATACAGCCGTTCAGTTAATTCCATACAGACACTCAAGATCAGGTCTCGGTTAAGAGTAAATAAAACACTCACTCTTCATACACACCCAGACAGGGCCTAAAATTAGCACTTGCCAAGAGCCAAATGCGAGTAAAAATCGGCGTTGGCAAGTATACGTAACAGTGTCAGTTGCCAGTTAGCAGCTAAAACTTTTACGAAATTTAACAATGCAATGTAATGAGAACAACAGCAAGTTTTTAAAGAGATTCGCTGTTTCTGACGTAAGTGAATAAAATAATCTTTTCCGAAGACAAGGTCATCGTGATTAGCTGTTCTGTAAGCGACAAGAGCGAATCAAATTGAATACAAAAGGGCTGATAAGGTCAGAGCAGTGTGATGGCCCACTTGTCCCTAGATATTGCTGCTTCATTTAGGAAGATTAACTTTTCCCTTCTTTATTCTTCATAACCCGAGAATGTGGCGACACATACCTGGGGTTACGCCGCCTAAATGGTGCTTGTTCGGCTGTACACACACTGAGCCACTTTAGACAGGGCACCAGTAGTGCTTCAATGGACAAAAACACACACAATTATGTCAAAATATGTGATCTTGGCGAGTTAACTCGTAAACATAATCTTAAATGAGTTATGAAGTCTTAAATGACCATAAAGAGTTTGAAGAAAATAGGATATGTGTCAGATCCGCATCATGTGCATCAGGTTTTAAAGAGACAGCACTGCTTTAAAAGTAAAACCTGCTGATGTCTGTCATTGATGTAAATCAAAGAACAAAGGAAAAAGAGAAATCACGACAGCTCTAGTCGCTGATTAACTTTTGTAGCTTGAATAAAGATTAATCTGTATAGATTATGCATATACAATTTATAGTGTATGTGAAGATTGTTTTAAAATCACTTAATATTTCTTAATATAGGCCCTGCACTCAGACACAGGTGGTTTCAAACATATATAAACGTGGTTCAGCTTGTATTAGTGTGGGTATGAATATTCATAAACACAAAGCTAACTAGCTTCCACTTGTGAATCAAAGGGTTGTGCAAAAACAGGGTTTTACAGCAGTGAGCAGGAGTGGTGCTTGCCCGTGCAAAAGTCGCCTCCAAGACCATACATTGTTGTGGGCAGCTGCCAGGGTCCCATTGCTAGATATTTGTTATAGTGTTAATTGTTATTACTTAGGGTGCATTACTAGGGTGTCTACTGTGGTTTGTAGGTGGTTACTAGAGTGGTCTGGCTGGTTATTAGTGTATTTCTAGCCGATTGTGAGTGGTGCTTGCCCATGCAAGTTTCCTACATGACACTAGATTGCTGTGAGTAGGTCATTGCTTGGTGGTTACTATGGTGTTGAAAGTTGTTACTAGGGTGTTTACTGTGGTTTCTAGGGGGTTACTGGAGTGGTCTGGCTTGTTACTAGAGCATTTCTAGGCGACTGTGAGTTGTGTTTGCCCATGCAAGTTGCCTCCATGATACCAGATTGTTTAAGTAGTTGCTAGGTGGTTACTATGGTGTTGATTGTCATTACTAAGGTGTTACTAGGGTGTTTATTATGATATTTAGGTGGTTACTAGAGTGGTCCGGCTGGTTATTAGGATACTGCTAGGTAATTGTAAGTGGCATTTGTTGCTAGGTGGTTGCTATGATGCTGGTTGTAATTACTAGGGAATTACTAGGGTGTTTATTATGGTTACTAGGGGGTTACTCGAGTGGTCTGGCTGGTTACTAGAGCATTTCTAGGTGATTGTGAGTGGTGCCTGCCCATACAAGTTGCCTCCATGATGCTAGATTGTTTAAGTAGATGCTAAGTCATTGCTTGGTGGTTGTTATGGTGTTGATTGTGATTACTAGGGCGTTATTAGGGTGTAGCCCTAGAGTGGCAGTTACTAGCGTGTTGCTAGGTGACTGTGAGTGTTACGTGCCTGTGCAGAAGTCATCTCCATAATGCCAGGGTGCAAAAATATCAACCGGATTTTGCAATTTCTGGATGACCGCTAGGGTGTTGTTAGGTGATTGTACGTGGTGCTTGCCCATGCAAAGGTTGTCTCCATGACGCTCGATTGGGTAGTTGCTAGGGCATTGATAGGGTGTTTGTGGTTGTTGTCTTAAATGTCTTCATTGTGTTTACAAGGTTGTTGCTAAGTGGTTACTAGGGCATTGCTAGATGATTGTGAGTTGCGTTTGCCTATGCAGAAGTCATTTTTATAACGAAATGGTGATTTTTATGGGTGGTTGCCAGTGTGTTCTCTGTGGTTACAGTTTTACAACTAGTTTTTTCTATGTTTTCTGAAGAAATTTTGAGTGACGCTTGGAAAGGTCACTTCCATTATGTTAGGGTATTCTGGGTGGTTGCTAGGTGGTTGATTACAGGCCAAAGTCAAAAAGTCCACCCACAAGTGAGAAGTTACATGCTTAAAGTTTAAAACTTAGGGTTAGGAATGTGCCTTCAGATCTTTATCTCATCTCCCATTGCCCCTTTCCATGTAAACTATCTGAGCATTTCTCCTCTTCTACCAACTCCTATAATGATGGTTTTCCCCTCTCTCTTAATTTGTGAAGGCACACTGAAAGAAGCTCGTCAGGAAGAACAGAAGCCCTCCAGAGAGCCACACAGAGAAATCAACAGACAGAATATTAGAGAGGTGAGGAAGAGAGAAAGACAGAGAGAGTTCAAAGCTGCATTCACAAGAACTTACTTTTGGACTTTTGGGTGTCAATTTTAATAGAATGGTGGGGCAGGAGAGAGGAGTTGGGCATACGCTGAGGGAAAATACTTCGAGAGTAGGAAGGAGGGGAAATGGATGGCCTTTGAATCACTGGTTTCCTGCGTTGTACGCTAGCATGCACACGCTTACACAGGAAACTACCCATTGGCCACACAGAATGAGAAAAAAACTACAGCAACGTTATGGATGACGATTCTCCAGTTATACTGCTGGTGAAATAATATGACGGAAGACAACTTTTAGCATTTTTAGAATTGGAAAAATTAACAAGAATGCTGGTAATAACAATAAGCAATATAATAATCTTAATAAAATAAAATATATAACACAATTATAATTAAATATATAATTTTATAATTATGTTCATACTCATTTAAAAACAATAATACTATTTGTCAGTAAAGTTTGTGTCAGATTTAGGCCTCCTCTACAGACGATGTTATAATTAAGCTCATACACACACAAAGCATAGACTTCACACATACAATAAAATAGATCAGTACCTGTTTATCTCTCACGGATCCGGTTTTCACTGTAAAAATTTCAACCCTTCGGCGTACAAACAAAATGACCCCACTGCGCCTGACTGTCCGAGGACACTACAACTCTTGTTCTCTCTCTCTGCCTCTCTCTAACAGCAGAGACAGGAACTTCATTTTTTTCTCTGAAAAGGAAGACTGCAAAACAAACAGAAGCTGTTCAGGTCAGTAATTAGTGTGCTGATGCAGGGCTGCAGTTGCTGCACTCGGATCCAAATAGGAAATCTGCCTGGACGGCCCTCAGTCACGTCCGCAATCTTCAGCCGCACATGTGACTGGGGCCTGACAGGCTTTACAGTCGGCTTAACTCCTGTCTTCCTCCCTTTCTCGTTTTCTTCTTTAATCAGCTCTTTTCGCTTTATTCCCTTTGGTTTTCTTCACATTTATCCAGAGTTCTGTTACTGCTGTTTCTCAGTTGATACAGTATCTGATCTGAATGGCCACTGACATTTCCTGTGCTGTTCTAATCTGAGCTCTGCATATTTTGGAGGAGGACCCCACAGCATAAAAGGCCCTCAGAGACCTTCTCAGAACAGATAGAGGGATTGATATAAAACGAGAGAGGGAAGATAAGTTTGGTCATGTGCTTTAGAGGAGGGCTTTGCATGCAGAGATGATACCGGTGGGGGGAAGGAAGTCACAAAAGTTCACTGATAAAGTCGAGCCTCTGGCTTACACAATTTTGCTGCAATATGCTTCACAGCGAGGCTTCATTATAAACCGAACAAATAAATAACATCAGCAAGATAAAGTAGCCTGTTTGAGACATTTTCTCACTAAAAGACTTCCAGCCAAAATAATCTCATTCTGCTTGATATATGTGACCCTAGACCACAAAACCAGTCTTAAGTGTCAATTTTTTTGAAATTGCTGAATAAATAAGCTTTCCATTGATGTATGGTTTATTAGGATCGGACAATATTTGGCCGAGATACAACTATTTGAAAATCTGGAATCTGAGTGTGCTAAAAAATCTAAATATTGAGAAAATCACCTTTAAAGTTGTCCAAATGAAGTTATTAGCAATGCATATTACTAATTAAAAATAAAGTTTTTATATATTTATGGTAGGAAATTTACAAAATATCTTCATGGAACATGATCTTATCCTAATGATTTTTGGCATAAAAGAAAAATAGATCATTTTGACCCATACAATGTATTTTTGGCTATTGCTACAAATATACCCCAGCGACTTAAGACTGATTTTGTGCTCCAGGGTCACATATACCAGAGCAAGAGATGATAGAAAGGGAGAGAACACAGAGCGTTGGGGAAAGAGAATACAGGAAGGAAAGAGAAAATTAGCTCAAATCCATAGGGATGAGAAAAGACATAAGGGTGCATCCACAGGTCAAAGCCAAAAAACTCAGAGGACTACTGGTTTTGAAGGATTGTTTAGTCAGTGAATGCTAACAACTAGGATCCAAAATTAAACTTTTGCCGCACCTGTAAATGATGATTGGCCTGATGAGAATATTAACTGCCTTTTAGCATTTCACATTAAGAAATAAATCTAAAAAAAAAAACAGTTATATTTGTGACTATTGTGTTATAGCATTGTACATTAGCCAGTCTATTTGTCACAAGACCCATAAAATGGCAAGACCAATCATTATTTTGTTCCTTATGTTTTTGTTTTTCAAGAGACAATGTTCTGAGTCCTGAAGTTATGACATTAAATGGAAAAAAGTTTGGGCTAATGAGACCTAGGTACATTAATTTAATTAATTTTTAAACTAACAAAGAGATGGATTAAAAGCTAACAGACATACAATAAAATAAAAAGACGTACAGGTGGCCTTAAATCTAACAAAATTGATAAATTAATGATCAACAAAATAAATGAATAAAATACACAATGTTTTCTCACTTGCTAATCACTACAACTAGAGATGAGGCATTCTCATTTTGCAGAGCCTCTAAATGGACAAAACTCAGTTTAGTGCAGGATGAGTCATCAGTAGTTTCATTCTGTTTTCCTAAAAAACAAAAAAAAAAAAAAAAAAAAAAACTGGCATTTAACTTTTAAAAGTAAACTATTAAGCCAGACAAGTAGGAAAACCTCTAGTTAACCAAACACAGTCACAAAGGGCCAGTAGGGAGACCGGAGGCATTCTGAGCTTTGAGTCCTCATGAGAACTTTCTTATGCGGGACAAGCCGTCATCATCTTATCACGCACAGCCTGCACAGACTGCGAGAAGTTAACATTCATCAGCTACCCTAATTATCTCTCAGCACCTAGGAGGAAGCGCGGAAACCTTCTCGGTAGATGAAGCCACCGCTGGGGTTCTGAGATTTTAAACATGAGTCACGGATATACAAAAGAGATTATGCCACACTGTGGGAGAGGAGGAGGAGGAGGATGAAGATTAAAACAAATATGACGGAGGAAACATTTAATGCAATCACTCGAGGCAGCCCGCTGCTTTGGAATAACTACAGTCATGGCTTTCCTTTATATTATCACAGTGCCCGTGTGAGTAATCCAAGCTCTCAACAACGATGGAGATTCAGAGACGACATCAAAGCTCACCAAGAATAGCGGAAGTAATCATGGTGGTCGTTCATACAATTTTAATGCCACACACTAAATTGGTTTCAAGAGCACAACTCACAAACAAAAGCATTCACTTGGTGGTAAATAACTTTTATTACTCAAATCACTCTTACAGCAACTTTACATTTGTATAACTCATCCATTAATAAGGCATTTATGTTGAATCCAGCTTTATGAAGGCTGTGTATTTATATGCAGTGTAACCCGTCCTCACTCCATCTCCTGCATTTGGCTCTAAACGGCTCATAAAATACAAGCAGTCGTTTAGGATTCTTATTCCAGCACTGTTTTCAGAGTGATCTATTAAACACAGTGAGCGGTGGCTCGTCTCGGCTCCTAAATCACACTGGGCAGTCAGAGCCAGGGACATAAGTTTACTCTAATACAAACTCACACACACATATAAAGCCATTCTGTTCAATTAAAACGGACAATACGCATGAAAAAAAATTCACTTCCCGGAGCTCTTAATTAGCCACACAGTAATTAGTGGCTTTTGTAAGAGCACAAAATCATTGAGCTGGACAAGACCAATGAAATTACTCCTGTAAAAGCAATGAAATGCAGTAATTTAGGAGTAATAGAGATGTTTTATGCAAACTGAGGACAACAATAAATTAAATGATCAGGATAACAAGCAACCGGAATTCCAGATCCTTTGGTATGGTTTTACTGATCTGTGTTTATAGCATATTATATGCATTACTGTTCAAAAGTTTGTGGCTGATAAATATTTTAATGTTTTTAAAAGAAGGTTCTTTTGCTCACCAAGGCTGATTTATCTGATCAATAATACAGTAATATTGTGATTATTATTAAAGTTTAAAATAGCTGTTTTCTATTGTAATATGTGGTAAAATGTAATTAATTAATTAAAATGTAAAATGTAATGGAAAAGCTGAATTTTTATGCAAAATACTCCATTTACTATATAATAACTAAAAAAAAGCCAACAAATTAATAATATGCACAATATAAAACAACTAACCAAAAGTGAGAATTGATCCCTATACTAAAGTGTTGCTGAAAAAACTACTAAGCAAAAAACAAAAACACACCTACAGTCGTGGCCAAAAGTTTTGAGAATTACATAAATATTGAAAATTGTAAAAGTTGCTGCTGAAGTTTTTATAATAGCAATTTGCATATACTCCAGAATGTTATGAAGAGTGATCAGATGAATTGCATAGTCCTTCTTTGCCATGAAAATTAAACTTAATCCCAAAAAAACCTTTCCACTGCATTTCATTGCTGTTCATTAAATGACCTGCTGAGATCATTTCAGTAATCATCTTGTTAACACTCAGGTGAGAAGGTTGACGAGCACAAGGCTGGAGATCATTATGTCAGGCTGATTGGGTTAGAATGGCAGACTTGACATGTTAAAAGGAGGTGATGCTTGAAATCATTGTTCTTCCATTGTTAACCATGGTGACCGTCCAAAGAAACGCGTGCAGCCATCATTGCGTTGCATAAAAAATGGCTTCACAGGCAAGGATATTATTCTAAGATTGCACCTAAATCAACAATTTATGAGGTTCATCAAGAACTCTTCAAGGAAAGAGGTTCAATTCTTGTAAAGAAGCTTCAGGGCGTCCAAGAAAGTCTAGCAAGCACCGGATCGTCTCCCTAAAGAGGATTCAGCTGCGGGATCCAGAGTGCCACCAGTGCAGAGCTTGCTCAGGAATGGCAGCAGGTAGGTGGTGAGCGCATCTGCAGCCCAGTGAGGCGAAGAACTTTTGGAAGATGGCCTGGGTTCAAGAAGGGGCAAGCAAAGAAGCCACTTCTCTCCAAAAAAAACATCAGGGACAGATTGATCTTCTGCAGAAAGTATAGTGAATGGACTGCTGAGGACTGGGGCAAAAGTCCATATTCTCCGATGAAGCCCCTTCCGATTGTTTGGGCATCTGGACAAAAGGCTTGTCCGGAGAAGAAAAGGTGAGTGCTACCATCAGTCCTGTGTCATGCCAACAGTTTAAGCATCCTGACACCATTCATGTGTGGGGTTGCTTTCTCATCCAAGGGAGTGGGCTCACTCACAATTCTGCCCAAAAAACAAAGCCATGAATAAAGAATGGTACCAAAACACCCTCCAAGAGCAACTTCTTCCAACACCCCAACAACAGTTTGGTGAAGAACAATGCATTTTCCAGCACGATGGAGCACCGTGCCATAAGGCAAAGTGATAACTAAGTGGCTCGGGGACCAGAATGTTGAAATTTTGGGTCCATGGCCTGGAAACTCCCCAGATCTTAATCCCATTGAGAACTTGTGGTCAATTCTCAAGAGGCGGGTGGACAAACAAAAACCCACTAATTCTGACAAACTCCAAGAAGTTATTATGAAAGAATGGGTTGCTATCAGTCAGGATTTGGCCCAAAGTTGATTGAGAGCATGACCCAGTCGGAATTGCAGAGGTCCTGAAAAGAAGGGCCAACACTGCAAATACTGACTCTTTGCATAAATGTCAAAACGTATGAAGTGCTTGTAATTATATTTCAGTACATCACAGAAACAACTGAAACAAAGATCTAAAAGCAGTTTAGCAGCAAACTTTTTGAAAACTAATATTTATGTAATTCTCAAAACTTTTGGCCACGACTGTATAGAGTGCACGCATAAGCGACTACGCATTTAGAGTGCATTCTTTCACTGCCTGATTCAGTCTACGTATAAATATGCATTAAGAATGATCACATAATTCAAAATAAGAGGGCAGAAAATTTATATATTAATATCATTTCAAATAGTTAATCAATATCACACGAAGAGTGCAGTTTTTTAAAAAAAATGTGATATTGATTTTATACAACAGTTCAATAAACAATAAGTTAAATATCAAGAGACTTATGTTTTAGGCACCACATCAGCTGTTTTTGCGCTATTTTAACAACAAAAATCATTCCAAACACAGCCACAGCACTGCTTTGCATCTCTGTGCAACTTGACGGTGTTTCATTCCTGAATGAATTAACCGTTTAAATGATTCGGTTCAATCATATGATGCGATTTCAATTTTTCCTTTCTCTTTGGAGTGTTACAAGCTCTTGGTGCATAAAAAAGACCTTTAAAGTTGCAAAGTCTCAAATCCAAAGAGATATTCTTTATAAAAGTTAAGAGTCAACCAGGCCCTCCTAAACGGCTCGTTCTAACATCCCCCCACGTCTACGTCACGATGTGGGAAGATTTGCATAACGCCGCACAAATGTTCATGCAAAGAAAGAAGGTGTAACTTTTATTCTTGCTGTTGCCGCCGGCACCATGTTGTGAAAAAGCAAAACTACTTTGTTTGGTCTTCCAAAAGAGGACACAACTAGAAATCAGTGGTTAAGTTGTATTTACAACACTGTTCCAGAACAATTCAACCCAAATATTCAGATGTGTGCTGCGCATTTTATGGAGGATGAGGACTATAAAGTTTCTATAAAGTCAGGCAATTCCAACTTTGCAAGGACAGTCTGGCGCCTCTGACTCACAACCTGTAAGTCAATTACATATTTAAAGAATTTGCCACTGATGATTCAAACGTGAGTTTTGAGAAGTGTAGAGTAGAGCTTTTTGCTTTGTCATTTCTCCGATCACAAATGCAGACATGGTTTTATGTTTACACAGTGCGATACGCAACGCAACAGGAAAAAAGACAGTACAAGTCATTATAATCAGTAATTATGTCCCCACTGGATGCAACAAAAGCCTCGTTTATAATGCGTCTTATTGTTTTTGTATTGTCGTGCCGGGACACCCGGCATCACAGTAAGTTAAGGGGCGTAACATTTCCGTCACATGCTTGAGGTATTCAGCCAATCACAATGCACTGGATAGCTGGCCAATCAGAGCACACCTCGCTTTTCAGAATGATGAACTTTGTAAAAATCGACACGTTTCAGAAAGGCGGGGCATAGAGGAGCAACAATAATGTATATTATGTGGAAAATGTGTTTTTTTTAACCTTAAACCACATAAATACATTTCATTACACCAAATATATAAAATAATGTTCTTTTTAGCAACGTCATATGACCCCTTTATCAGTGACTTGCTGCCACCTACTGACGTTTTTAATTGTACATTTAAAGTATCTTTTCATTTATTAAATAATTTCAAATATCAGTATTCAACATTTCATGTTTAAAATATCAAAACATTATTTATTTATTTGTAACTGCAGGTTAAAGCATTCCATGTCCCTCTAAGCTGCATTAACATATTGTAAATGCCACTTCATATACAACTTCTGCAAAGATTAATTTTGTTGATACTGATTTCATTTGTTTAGTAACTGCTGTGAACTGACCACACAGAATATGAAATATATCAAAAACTTTAGGAGTCAGCTGTCCACGGTTTTCCTTAAGATATCAGCACAATAACACACTCAGCAAAATATTGTCTAATTATCTATATAGCTAAAATTTGAAAATATTGAGATATAATTTTTTTGTCAATATCGCACACCCTTAGTACTGACACAAAATAATTTGCAATGGTTGCTTTGTCACATCCAGTGTAAACAGCCTTAAGCTGTTGGTTTATTCATTTATTTATTTATTTTTGGCTAATAGAAGTTTCGAATGGCCGGTAACTAAAAAATTTAGTAGCTAAATTGGCTGGTGAGTGAAAAAGTTCATTTCAATCCCTGCATAGCACATATAGTTGTATATATTGTATTGTGAAGCATTTTCATTCATTTACAATTCAATTATATTGTAGTCCAAACCTAAAACAGCTCTTTTCCGGGTTCCCAAAACAATCCAGAAGTGTCACCGCAGAGTGTTTGTTTGTAAACAGTAATTTCATCTGCAGAGAAAACCGCTGCAAAGCAGATGCTACTGATGGGAGCGCTTACTCTGATCTGATCACAAGACGTTTTCAGCGTTAAACATTAAAAGCACGTTTGCTGACTGCAGCATTGGGAATAGAGGCAGAAAAAAAACAGTACAAACTGATAAAACAAACAAACACAGGCCCCAATTTTACAAACGCAAATACATGATATAACAGGAAAAGACGAATGGTTCAAAACTTGAATGGATAGAAAAATAAAAAGGGGAGGCAGAGGAATGCTGGAGAACAGCTTGAATGAGAAAGCAGAGGCAGACAGCCAGTCTCCCTCTATCTCTGGATGTTTTCTCTGGATGTTATTGCGCAGTGCTGTGACGCACCTGTTTTGATGGAGACTCAGATCTGTCAATTGGGAAGTGGGTGGATATCCCACGCCTTGCACTTTATGAATTCTGTGTCTCCTAGCAACTACGAGAACCCCTCGGAATCTGCGTGCATCTCTCTCCCTGCGGAGGAGAGCCAGTGACCGAGTTCAGGATTGGTTTGTGGGTGCAGAAGAATGACTCGCAGTCCAAGGAACCCCAACTCTTCCTGGAGCTGGAGTCTCCCCTCCCCCAGCCTATGCCTGTTTCCATGGTAGCGGGAGGTCTCCTCACATGGCGCAGGTGGGCGGATCAGCGTGTGACATGATTACACTTCCTGCGGGATAATTAGACTTCCTGTCTGAGGGACGGGAATCCCTCTTGCTCATCCTGGCATTATGAAAGCCAAACCTTCAATCCAACCATTAACATTTGCTTATCTATCTTTCCATCCACAATCAGAATTAAAGATAAAATGATATGTTTTTTTTCTAGATGCCCAGGAAGTCTTTGAAGACCTTTGCAGTTAGTTGGCTAAAGTTTCCATAGCAACATGATAACTTCATTCAACGAATGTACCTGTTTTATCTTGAATTTGGCTGTGAGAATGAACATAAATATTAAAATAAACAAGTTAAAAAGCTTTGATGAGTGAAATAATAGGAAGAGTATTGCATTAACCAATAAATTAATTAGTGTAATTTCAATACACTTGTTGTAACAGTTGTAAAATATTTTTAAATTAATAGAAAACAAATACTGAAATGAAGTTTGCATTCTATATATTTATGTAGAGCCTTGCAAAAGTATGCATACCCTATTAACATAAAATTGTGAAAGCACTACACACACACACACACACACACACACATATGCATGTGTATAAATATTCAAAAATATTTTAAAAAACTACAAAAAAAGATAAATAAATGGACCAATATGTAATAAAGTTATTATAAGAATTTGTTTATATTTATTACTTTAAAATATACATTTTTATATTATAATATATTATAATATTATAATTCTAATAATAATTAGTATAATTATTATAATATTTACTTGGTTATTTTGTGTAATTTATGCATAGAAAATATTTATATGTATAAATGTATTACAAAATATACAAATCTATTCATATAGATAAATAAATGGACAAATATGTAGTAAAGTTGTTATAAGAATTTATTTAGATTTATTACTTTAAAAATATATTCTTATATTATAATATTTTAATTATAATAATTAGTACCATTATTATAAGATTTACTTGGTTATTTTGTGTACTTTATGAATAGAAAATACAGAAATTGAATAAAATGCAGAAAAAAACCCCTACTAAAAATAAAAAGAAATTAGGAATGAATCACAAAGTATACAAATATATCAAATAAACAAAAATAAACTAAACAATACTTATATTGCTAAATAAACAATTAAAAAAAATATTAAATTATTTTAATATAAAATATTATAAATAAATTAGTTTTATATATTAATTGACTGGTTTCTGTATTAAAATGTTTTTTTTTTTTTTTTTTTTTTTTACAATTGAATATCTACAATATTTACAAATTCTTTATCCACTAAGGGGTCCATAGCTGCATTATAAGGATGGGAAGTGTGAGTGTGTGTGTACCTGAGAAAAGCCCAGGTTTCTGCAGCCGTTGCAGGGAGTGAGCGCCTCCCACAGGCCTGATGGGCCGCAACTCTTTTCCTCCTCTTCCATCGCCGGGCGCAACGGAGGAGTGGGCCGCTACAGCCGGGTGGAGAGAGAAATACAGTTACATACAGTCAAGAGTAGTACACACAGACTGAAGTACAGACACAGATCTCAGCTCATGCCATCATAACACAAACTTAAGATAAGTTACAGACTGTATAAATGGAAGGAGACTTACAACTCCAACAAAAACAAATACGAGAAAACTTAACGCTTACAGTTTTAATGGCCAATCACCAATTTCATGCTTTAAGGCAAGCCTCGTAGATTAGCACAGCAACCAGAAAGCTGCTGTAGGCAGGGAAGAAGACCAGGTGCACAGCTTTTTTTTTTTGGATGTCAATGGAGAACAGGCTTCACTATGGTGAATGAACGATTTTGTTTACATTTTTTTCCCCCTTAATTTAATTTAAATATGAAAACAACCTAGACAAACTGTTCTGGATGTTCCTTATTTAAGTACATAGGAACTGTACTGTACAAGAGTGAACTTATTTTAACAGGACATCTGAAAAGTGTCTGTTTCACTCTACAATCCAACATGAACACTTGCTTTGCTTGTCTGTGACTTTTGGACAGTTTTTCTGTGACTTTTTAGAGGGATCGCAACGTGATTCATGGTTTAAATATGTGCCAATAATAGTCTGACTCTCAATGACCCATTCTGTCTGATTCTTTTGCTGAAAACTTAGTTATTTCTTTTTTTGTAGCTCCAGAACTCAATGTAGAAACACATTCCTAGTGTTGAGCCACAAAAACTGAAATATACAGTATGACCATATATGAGTATCACATACAAATACAATGTGTATTTAATTTATGAAACTATTATGTAAAACAATGATCGTTTGCTGCAAATATAAGGGAAAACTATCTAAATAATTCCTCAGACATCTGCATAAAAAATGTCATTATTAATTAGATAATAAAAAAAAACTGTTTTGTGACTGGCAGGCAAAATATATAGCCAGTAATTGTTGCCAGAACCCTTTTATAGACTTTACAAACAACTCCAACCCCTTCAGTCAAGTCTTAGGGGTTTTTGACAGGTGACTAGAATCGACCGCGATGGCTCAGAAGAGTGTTTGTGTGCGTGCGTGTCTTTGCTTGTTTACCTGGGCTCTGCAGACTTTGATAGATTGACCACACTCCACATTTAATTGTATTGATCAAACAAACGCAGCAGAGTAAACTGTGATCCAGTGGTCACTGTGACAGCTAAACCATGACACCTTCAGCAAACGACCACTTCGTTACACACTATTCTAATGCATTCTATCCATTACATAAGGTTAAATTCTCTCCCTAAGCCAGCAATGTGATCAAAAATTTGTTTCTTTTGGTGTCACATAACGTCAGTGATTAAATCGGGGGATGTTTTAGTGCTATAAATATGTATTTATGAGATTATATAAACTGAAGGGATACCAGTGTTTAACTCTGCCCTCTGCTGGCCACAGTGCATCAACAGTAAAATACTCATCATTACTCAAAGCTCATTAGAACCTCTTGATGCCAATCGTTTGATGTCATTAATTTCATTTTCTTGGAGAACAGAAACATTTTTGATATGGGGCATAATCTGATAAAACATTGCTTTAACTGCATAAAAACTGTTCAAAATCAGCCTTTGCTGTACTGTATTTGCTTCTTAATGCACACCTTGTTTATTCGAGTGAGTGTGCCGTTTCGTTCCTCGTCAGACAGCCGCCCACTGCCGAAGCTCTCCATGGACTGAGAGTGAGAAGAGATGGTCTGACACAGCTCCTCAAAGGAGCAATCCTTATCACGGCAGATCTTTATTTCATTCAGCAACTTGGACAACTCCCCCGTTACTGCGTCATCTACAAAGGGAGAGAGAGAGCAAGCTATGAATTTGAATGAAAGAATAATGAGTTTATGGTAAAACAGAGAAGAAGAGCTGAAAAAAAGGAAAGAAAAGTTCTCTTTCTTATTAATGGACAGCCTGCTGCAGTATGAAAGACTTGATGTGATCTTCATTTAGTCTTATTCTATATATTTTTTCTTAATTACTAAATTTAAATGATACATTTTACACTTATTTTTATAATCATGTACAGTTTTTATATTTTATAAAACACACACACACACACACACACACACACACACACATATATATATATATATATATATATATATATATATATATATATATATATATATATATATATATCATATCTCCATACAATTATGCAAGTCAAACTAGCACAATATTAAAACTGAAGTTTGATGTAACTACAGACTATATCATTATACCAAAAGCACATCAAAATTCTCTATTAAGAGCTTTTAAATAAATGCTTATTACGTAGCATTCATCACAATATTCGTTTTATTTATTATTATACTCTTTTGTCTGTTTTTCAGTATTTGATGTGGGACAAATGCTTGTTTCCTGGCATGGGCTCAGTGTACTGATGTGTACTAACAGTCATTTTGTGGCTGGCACACTCTCAGATTCACCTGTGATCATTACCAAAATGCTGCCCCAGATGGAATAAAAGACACACATCCAGCCATATCCAGACCACAAAGGGACCACATGAGAATGGGCTGCACTGCAACATCTGACCACTAGGAGCGCTGCTGACTGCACTTTCTTGATAATGAACGCACTAATCAAAACATATAGTCTTTTATGTCACTGTTTGTTTTCCTGTTATGAATAAACGTAGCAAAATGCGCTTTATTTTTAAATTAAGAACCTGATGATGAATGGATTAAGTGATTTATGCGTGCAAACACTGGATTAAACAATAAAACCTTTGCCAGAGTAAGACAAAGCAGCAGACAATGTGCTGTAATACTATCACTTGACCACTAGGTGTCATACTGCACACTAAAATACATGAAACACATAGCAGCAGTCTTTCTCTTTGAGAGTATGAGCATGCTTACTTTTTTAAATGAACAATTACATTTAGGTGTTAAAATAGCATATTTGTATTTATTAAATGCAATTATTCTGTGATGATTATATTTGAATGCATTAAGAACTTAATTTTCATGCAAATATATCCCACATACATACTTTTATGCCGTAGAGACGGGGAGGGCACAGGTGAGGGTATTGATGTGCGTGGTGTTGGTATTGGACGCTGACGGGCAAAATCTTCATGAAAATTCCCTTTGTCACAATCCGACATCATATAATCTAGAGAGATATAGATAAATTATTTACAGAACACCAACAAACAACCATACAAATAAATCGGAGATGCATCATATTTGAAAAGCTAATTTCTAAGACCACTGATTTCTTAACTTCAGATCAAACTTCGATGAAAAACCATCTATTGCATGCCTCTTTTCATCTGATTAATGGTTTATACTTCTTCAGCAATTAAAAGGCATTTTCGCATCATTCTAAAAATGTCTCCTTCAGATTGTGGTACACAAATCTTGATTTTTAAAAAGTAAACATCAGAATAACTTTTATGCTGTTAGTAATATTTCAATAAAGACACTTGCTGGATTATTTGATTATCTACACATCGTTTTTAGAAAAATCGATAACACTTTAGTATAGGGACCAGTTATCACTATTAACTAGTT